>NW_027661963.1:131112-197891 GCF_963422515.1 Blennius ocellaris | reverse complement strand
AACAGGATCCAAAGCTTCACACAGAAAACAGAGCGAGTCTCCGTCTCCCCCGAAAGAAACGACCAAGAAATAAAAAAACCCGAAGGGGGCGGAGCCTGTGAGGACCCGTGACCGTGTGGGGGCGGGGCTTGTCGGGTCACGTGAAGGAGTTATGCACTGCACAACCGAGAAGACAACAGAGTGTGTGTGTGTGTGTGTGTGAAGAGGTGCGAAATTCAAACGGCTTAGAGGCAAATCACTGTCCGGTATATACAGGGGGGGCTTTGGGGGGGGGGGGGGGGGGGGGCTGGGGGGTAGATTTGGGGGGGTTAAAGTGCAAAAGAGCGAGGTGAGCGGGAAGGAGTGGTGTTAATAATCTGGAGCATGCAGTGACGGCGTCTCGCCACTAGTTGGCGAGACGCCGCCTTCAAACTGCGGAGCGTCTCTACCAACTGATTTTCCGCCCGGCGACACGGCCAAGTCGTTTTTTGAGGAAGAAGCTCCGCCCCCCCCCCCGGGAGTCGTTTTCCACCCAATTTTTTTTTTTTTTAAACGCCGCTGGTGACATGGAGCAGCGTCGTCATGGAAACGGAAAAACGCGGAGCGCAACGGAGGAAGGGTTTCAACTTGGAGTGGTTGCCGTGGAAACGTCTGAAAGACGAAACCGAAGGAAAGAGACTCGTTTTGCCTGGAAGCCAAAATGAACCGACGGAAAGCACACACACACACACACACACACACACACACACACACACACACACACACACACACACACACACACACACACACGTGTATATATATATATAAATATATATCTAGAACCCATGTTCCAATATCTACGTACTACGAAGGTTTTCATAGTATTTCTGGATACGTCGTCAGACTCTGTTTATATTCATGTGATTGTGTCGGCGGTTCTCCGCTCCAGAACCAGAACGTTCCGTCTCTAGAACTGCAGGATGGAACCAGCCATATATAATATATTTATATACGTGAGGAGATCAGGGAGCGTTGGTTTGTTGTTTACGTTGTTGTTCTCGGCTTTTCTCACCTCAAACTTTTACACAACTTGACGTTTGTCCTGCTGAACTGTTTCAGTGATAAAAGAGAACATTTGTGGCCGAGCCGCCATCTTGTTTTTTTTGTTTTTTTAAAAAAAAGCTGAATGTGAGTCACCGAAATCAATTCACGTAAAAAAAAAACCAGCGCCGGCGGTCAACCGCCAAGGAAAGACGAGAGAAGACGTGTAGAAACCCACAGTACTGCAATACCACGCCCCGCCACTGCTACATGTTTACACTAGGATAGGCCCCGCCTCCGCCCCTCCCCCTCCCTGATCGCTCATTTGGAAATTAGCAAAGAAAAAAGCTGCGTCGACGCAACAAAGCGGCGGAAATAAAAGACGTAAACAGAAGGAAGGAGGAAAACGTCGTCTGTCCAGAGCACAACTTCAAAGTCTCACATCAAAGCCGGACAAACGTCCTTCGCCGCCGGGACGCCGTCCAGACGCGTCGCCGGGGCGCCACAGCCGCCGGACGCCTGGTTCGGCGGTGGGGGGCGTGGCAGTGTTGGGGGGGGGGGGGGGGGGGGGGAGTGGGCGGGGCCAAATCCAAACAATCTTCAAAGTGACGACGCTGCGTTTTCCTTTATCGTCGTGACTCCGCCCACCCCTTCAGGTCCGGTTCACCAGGTGGAGGAGGTGACGGGGGAGGGGTGAGGGGGAGGGAGGGGGGGGGGGGGTCACTCCCAGCCGTTGTCCTTGATCATGTGAGCCAGCTCGATGATGAACTTCCCCTCCTTGTACTTCTGACTGCTCTCAAAGGCGTGTTCCTGCACGCACACACACACACACACACACACACACACACACACACACACACACACACACACACACACACACACACACACACACACACACACACACACTTTATTTTAGATGATTTGATCAGTTTTTCCACGTTCTGTTTTGATCTGTTTTCTTTCCTCCTGTTGAAAATTCAAGCTCTTTTCATCTTTTATTCTAATTCTTGTCGTCAGGATTTTACTTGCACCTCTTTTTAAGTCCCTCCAAAGTAAAGTAAAGTAAAGTAAAGTAACTTAATGAAAATCCCTGCTGTGTAAATCAGGTTAGCTTCATTACAAAGTGCAGAATGTAAACAGCAGCAGAGGGTCTGGCTCCGCCCCCAGCTGAGTGATGTCACATGTCTTAACCCCGCCCACATTCCCACCACCACCCCCTGCAGGGGAAACAGCAGAGGTGGTGAGGGAAGTTCTACTGCCACATTGTTGTTGTTGTTGTTGTTGTTGTTGTCACTGAGTCTTCTACTGCGTCCAACTCGTTTAACTCTATTACTGTGACTGTCAAAATAAAACCACCAAGTTGGATTGTTATTACTGTGACTGTCAAAATAAAACCACCAAGTGGGATTGTTATTACTGTGACTGTCAAAATAAAACCACCAAGTTGGATTGTTATTACTGTGACTGTCAAAATAAAACCACCAAGTGGGATTGTTATTACTGTGACTGTCAAATAAAACCACCAAGTGGGATTGTTATTACTGTGACTGTCAAAATAAAACCACCAAGTGGGATTGTTATTACTGTGACTGTCAAAATAAAACCACCAAGTGGGATTGTTATTACTGTGACTGTCAAAATAAAACCACCAAGTGGGATTGTTATTACTGTGACTGTCAAAATAAAACCACCAAGTGGGATTGTTATTACTGTGACTGTCAAAATAAAACCACCAAGTTGGATGTTATTACTGTGACTGTCAAAATAAAAGCACCAAGATAGATTGTTATTACTGTGACTGTCAAAATAAAACCACCAAGTGGGATTGTTATTACTGTGACTGTCAAAATAAAACCACCAAGTGGGATTGTTATTACTGTGACTGTCAAAATAAAAGCACCAAGTTGGATGTTATTACTGTGACTGTCAAAACAAAACCACCAAGTTGGATGTTATTACTGTGACTGTCAAAATAAAAGCACCAAGTTAGATTGTTATTACTGTGACTGTCAAAATAAAACCACCAAGTGGGATTGTAATTACTGTGACTGTCAAAATAAAACCACCAAGTGGGATTGTTATTACTGTGACTGTCAAAATAAAACCACCAAGTGGGATTGTTATTACTGTGACTGTCAAAATAAAACCACCAAGTGGGATTGTTATTACTGTGACTGTCAAAATAAAACCACCAAGTTGGATTGTTATTACTGTGACTGTCAAAATAAAACTACTAAGTTGGATGTTATTACTGTGACTGTCAAAATAAAAGCACCAAGTTGGATGTTATTACTGTGACTGTCAAAATAAAACCACCAAGTTGGATTGTTATTACTGTGACTGTCAAAATAAAACCACCAAGTTGGATTGTTACTACTGTGACTGTCAAAATAAAAGCACCAAGTGGGATTGTTATTACAGTGACTGTCAAAATAAAACCACCAAGTGGGATTGTTATTACTGTGACTGTCAAAATAAAACCACCAAGTGGGATTGTTATTACTGTGACTGTCAAAATAAAACCACCAAGTGGGATTGTTATTACAGTGACTGTCAAAATAAAACCACCAAGTGGGATTGTTATTACTGTGACTGTCAAAATAAAACCACCAAGTGGGATTGTTATTACTGTGACTGTCAAAATAAAACCACCAAGTGGGATTGTTATTACTGTGACTGTCAAAATAAAACCACCAAGTGGGATTGTTATTACTGTGACTGTCAAAATAAAACCACCAAGTGGGATTGTTATTACAGTGACTGTCAAAATAAAACCACCAAGTGGGATTGTTATTACAGTGACTGTCAAAATAAAACCACCAAGTGGGATTGTTATTACTGTGACTGTCAAAATAAAACCACCAAGTTGGATGTTATTACTGTGACTGTCAAAATAAAAGCACCAAGTTAGATTGTTATTACTGTGACTGTCAAAATAAAAGCACCAAGTTGGATTGTTATTACTGTGACTGTCAAAATAAAAGCACCAAGTTGGATTGTTATTACTGTGACTGTCAAAATAAAACCACCAAGTGGGATTGTTATTACAGTGACTGTCAAAATAAAACCACCAAGTGGGATTGTTATTACAGTGACTGTCAAAATAAAACCACCAAGTGGGATTGTTATTACTGTGACTGTCAAAATAAAACCACCAAGTTGGATGTTATTACTGTGACTGTCAAAATAAAAGCACCAAGTTAGATTGTTATTACTGTGACTGTCAAAATAAAAGCACCAAGTTGGATTGTTATTACTGTGACTGTCAAAATAAAAGCACCAAGTTGGATGTTGTTACTCACGTATTTCCAGCCCAGCGTGGTTTTACAGTTCTCACAGTAGATGTCGGCCACGGCGTGTAAACCAGTGAGGAGAACCCGCTCCTCCGCCGGCCCGCAGCCCACATTCACCCTGGAAGCGGGTCAGAGGTCAGAGGTCAGGGGTCAGAGGTCAGGGGTCAGTTAACACATGCTGAGGTGTGAAGCAGGGCGACACTCACACGGAGTTGAACAGGTAGGCTCGTCCTTGGCTGCCCTGGAACGACTGGAGGAGAAACATCGTGTCAGTGATCATCGTCTGTTACTCTGGAGGCACCGTACCGATACTGGTACCGATACCAACACCGGTACCGATACTGACACCGGTACCGATACTGGTACCAATACCAACACCGATACCGATACTGACACCGATACCGGTACCTCTAGTGACACCGGTACCAGTACCAACACCGATACCAACACGATACTGATACCGATACTGATACCAATACTGATACTGGTACCTCTAGTGACACCTAGTGGCCACTAGGTGTCACTACACCACAGCGCAACGCTGCCACGAGGAGACACACGGTGAGAAAACGTGGGAGGAGCAGGAGGAGGAGGAGGAGGAGGAGGGGGAGGAGGGGGAAGAGGAAGAGGAGGAAGAGGAAGAGGAGGAGCAGCAGCAGGAGGAGGAGCAGGATGAAGAGGAGGAGGAGAAGGAGGAAGAAGAAGAGGAAAAGGAGGAGGAGCAGCAGCAGGAGGAGGAGCAGGAGGAGGAGCAGCAGCAGCAGGAGGAGCAGGATGAAGAGGAGGAGGAGAAGGAGGAAGAGGAGGAGGAGCAGCAGCAGCAGCAGGAGGAGCAGGAGGAGGAAGAGGAGCAGCAGGAGGAGCAGCAGCAGGAGAAGCAGGAAGAGGAGCAGCAGGAGGAACAGGAGGAGGAGCAGCAGGAGGAGCAGGAAGAAGAGCAGCAGGAGGAGCAGGAAGAGGAGCAGCAGGAGGAGCAGCAGGAGGAGGAAGAGGAGCAGCAGGAGGAGGAGCAGCAGGAGGAGCAGCAGGAGGAGCAGGAGGAGGAGCAGCAGGAGGAGCAGCAGGAGGAGCAGCAGGAGGAGCAGCAGGAGGAGGAAGAGGAGCAGGAGGAGGAGCAGCAGGAGGAGCAGCAGGAGGAGCAGCAGGAGGAGCAGCAGGAGGAGCAGCAGGAGGAGGAAGAGGAGCAGCAGGAGGAGGAGCAGCAGGAGGAGCAGCAGGAGGAGCAGCAGGAGGAGGAAGAGGAGCAGCAGGAGGAGGAGCAGCAGGAGGAGGAAGAGGAGCAGCAGGAGGAGCAGCAGGAGGAGGAGCAGCAGGAGGAGCAGGGACCTTGGAGATGAGCTCGTCGTGGTTGGCCAGATGTGCCCGGCAGTGGATGCAGCTGTAGGTGCGGTGGCAGGAGGGCAGGTAGGCCTGGAAGGTCTTGGACTTGGTCATCTTCACCATGTCAGGGGGGGGCGGCTCCTCGCTGGCCCCCGGGCCGGGCCGGGAGGAGGTGCAGCCGGGCCGGGAGGAGGCGCAGCTCTGCTGGACGTGCTGACAGAAGAAACACTGGAGGAGGCAGGCAAAAGCCGTCGTTGTTGAGGAGGGGGTGTGTGGCACGCTCCACACAGACGCCACGGGAGAAAATCAAGCCTGGGGGGGGAGAGGGGGGGAGAGGGGGGGGGTTAGTCTGGAGGACTTCGTCCACACAAACAGACATTTTCACAAAGTTCCCACAAGAAGAAACACGTAAAATTGCTGCTTTACAAACAGAGAATTAAGGAAGTTTTCTTTGTTTTCGTGGATTTTTGCCACATTAGCCGTTAGCAGTTAGCCGTTAGCAGTTAGCCATTAGCAGTTTGGAGACGGGAGTTCAAACTGAAGGAAGCTGAACGCTCCACTCGGGAACAACCAGAGGTCGAGACATTTTATGGCCAGTATTTGTGTACAAATACAAGTTTTTCTATGAGGAAAGTCCATCCTGTGGGCTCATTTTGGCGGCCATCTTGAAAATGGCAGCCATCTTGGATTTTTGTGAGGCAAACGGGAGATAATATAAGATCCTGGCCCGAAGAACAACTCTGCCTGAGTCGTTTCGTCCTCTACAGTTGTCTCGTCCACTACAGAGTCGTTCGTCCTCTACAGACTCGTCTCGTCCTCTACAGACTCGTTCGTCCTCTACAGACTCGTTCGTCCTCTACAGAGTCGTTCGTCCTCTACAGACTCGTTCGTCCTCTACAGAGTTGTTTCGTCCTCTACAGAGTCGTCTCGTCCTCTACAGAGTCATCTCGTCCTCTACAGACTCGTTCGTCCTCTACAGAGTCATCTCGTCCTCTACAGACTCGTTCGTCCTCTACAGAGTCGTTCGTCCTCTACAGAGTCATCTCGTCCTCTACAGACTCGTTCGTCCTCTACAGAGTTGTTCGTCCTCTACAGAGTCGTCTCGTCCTCTACAGAGTCGTCTCGTCCTCTACAGAGTCATCTCGTCCTCTACAGACTCGTTCGTCCTCTACAGAGTCGTTCGTCCTCTACCGAGTCGTCTCGTCCACTACAGAGTCGTTCGTCCTCTACCGAGTCGTCTCGTCCACTACAGAGTCGTTCGTCCTCTACCGAGTCGTCTCGTCCACTACAGAGTCGTTCGTCCTCTACAGACTCGTTCGTCCTCTACAGACTCATTCGTCCTCTACAGACTAATTCGTCCTCTACAGACTAATTCGTCCTCTACAGACTCGTTCGTCCTCTACAGACTCGTTCGTCCTCTACAGACTCGTTCGTCCTCTACAGACTCATTCGTCCTCTACAGACTCGTTCGTCCTCTACAGACTCGTTCGTCCTCTACAGACTCGTTCGTCCTCTACAGACTCGTTCGTCCTCTACAGACTCATTCGTCCTCTACAGAGTCGTTTCTTCACTACGTCTCATTAAAACATAAACAGTCTGTTGCTTTATTTCCAGACGTTACGACACAAACACTAAAACCCAGACGAGTTCCTGACTCGTCTTTTCACGAGTCTTTACGTCGCCGTGTGAAAAAAAAACCCTCGTCTGGCGGGACAAAGGTTCTGTTGGTAAACAAAGACGACAACAACAACAACAACAACAACAACAACAAGCGGAGAGTTCAGAAAACAGAACCAGGTTCTGCAGCGAGACGAGTTTCCAGTTGCTCAACAGGAAGAGCAGAAGACAAAGGAGCTTCCGCAACACACACACACACACACACACACACACACACACACACACACACACACACACACACACACACACACACACACACACACACACACACACACACACACACACACACACACACACACTTCTACTAGTTAAAGTTTGTCTTGGATTTAAAAACAGAGACTTGACAACATTAACTCTTGTGTCTAAAAATCAACGTCTCAAACGTCAAACTATTCACACATTTTCAGCTTTAAATGTTTTAGTGCTTTGCTTGTTGTCGTTTTATTGCGACAACGTTGTCGTGGTTATCGACTGTCTGTCGTGGTTTTATTCAAATGAACATGATTCCATCATTTTATAAAGCTTTACTCATGATAGAAGTTTGAAATGAGGATGTTTGACCCATTTTAGACGTTTAAACCTTATTAAAAGGTTCCAGTGGCCGTCAGCAGACTTTTCCTCGTTTTAGACGATTTACAAGCTTCATGTTTGGTCGTTTTGAATATTTGTCTTAAATTGGATGGATGGATGGATGGATGGATGGATGGATAGATAGATAATTACTTTATTCATCCCCAAAGGTAAATTGTCTTGTTGCAGCAATCTGGTACCTAGAATATTATAAAATACAATAGAATAGTAATAAAAGTAAAACATTAAAATATCTGGGTATAAGACATAAAGTAAAACACAGAACGGAACATGGGCACTTAGAAATAAGCTATATTATATTATATTATATTATACTATATTACATTATATTGTTATGGTCTGGTCGGTTCCCTGGTTCTGCAGCAGGTTCCATCAGTTCCAGCAACCGGAAGTAGGAACCAGCTGATCGCGGAGTGGAAACAAAGACAACGTGCCGCTGCAGGAAGAGAAGAACCTCACGAGTCGCGAAACGAAGCGTTTCACGCAGAAACGCTTCGTTTCGCCTCGAAAGTCCTACTTTTCCCTGCTTGTTTGTTTGTTTGTTTGTTGTTGGCTTTTTTTTCCGGGCAGAAAGAAACACGACTCGGCTCGGCTCGACTCGGCTGCGCTGCCTGGCCCGGCTCGGCCCGGCCCGGCTCGGTTTGAATCCGTCGTTTGAGCAAAAAGAGGTTTTAACTCGTCAGTTTGTTCCTGAACTCACCGCCGGACGAGACGAGCCGCTTTGGTCGGAGCCTCGGAGGCAAAGCTGTTGTTGTTTGTTTGTTGTTGTTGTTGTTGTTGTTTGTGGAGTTGAGTCAGCGGTCGTCGTGGAGCCCGGCTCGGGTCCTCGCGGTCTGCCGCCGGACGGAGACTCGTTTCGGGCTCATTTCTGCTCCACTCGGGCTTTTTTGTTTTGTACCTTTTGTGCGCGGCGATGGACTGGCTGCTTACTTTGCTGCGTGACGTCACGGCGTGGGCGGGAGCCGCAACGCCGTTGACGGACAAGCCAGGCCGGCCAACCAGAGGCCGCGGTGCGTTCGCGGTCCCGTGGGAAAAGTGAAGATTTCACTCTCGTCCGTTTAAACAGAAGAACTTAACGTAAGGTTGTTTTTTTAAAATGTATTTCTAACCTGTGAAAAGCACGAATCAACTGTTTTATTCTACAAATACCAAACAACCAATAATGAAGGATCACTGCACTCGCTTTTAGCTTTTAGCAATTTGTTTCTAAACATATTCAACTATAAAACTTATTTTTGTTTACTGCAGGGTTGTGAGAGTTTGTTTTTTTAATGAGTACTTGTTTCTATGTTGCTGTTGTCATTGTAAATAAAAACTGCTTCTCAATTCACAGATCTGGTCAAAAATAATAAAGGTGGCATAAATGACCCTCCCTTTGTTTATGGCTTCTTTTTTAAATGTTGAAAACTTAATAATGCAGTCAAACCTAAAAGTCTCTTACATTCATCTATAGATCACTAAAGCGTCTTTATTTTTGTTATATGCATGATGTTTCCAAAACAAGTTAGCAACTTCTCTTTGGAGTTTAAAAAAGTTCTCACAAAATGTTTAAAAACAAACCATAAGGAGTCTGAAACCTTCTGTGACCAAATTCAGTTTAACTGGAGCTGCAAAACACAGTATTTGTGTCCACGTTTGAACATTCTAGCTGTCAAGAGTTATGAAAATCAGCCTGAAGCATGAATGTGATTTTAAAAACAAGTTAAAATGATCATGATGTGTAATTTTTCTGGAGCTCCAGGAGCTGAAGAGCCTCATCGTGGCTCCAGAGCCGCAGGCTGCAGACGGTCCGCGTCGAAAAACGACTTCCGACACGCCGAGAGAACAAAGGAGCAGAAAAAAGAAAAGTGTTATTGCTTCCAGACTATATTTCCCAGGCGACCTGAACGCATCACGGAAAGGATGAGGGAACGCGAGCGCAGGTTCCCGGATGTGTAAATAAATACAAGATGAGAATATGAATTCCACCTTTTTGTCCCCGATCGTCGTCGTTGTCGTCTTCAAACGTCGTCAGACGACGAGTCGCTTTCATTTCCTCACGAGATCAAAGAGATGAGGCTTTTTAAAATCTGCACGTTTTGGTGTTTGAGTTGAAACGCTGGACGTCAGAAGTGTCGATGTAAAGTCACAGACATGACGCTGGTGAACGTCTGACGACCTGCTGCGCTGGATTGTTGTTCTTTTTACGATTCGTTTTATTTATTGATTTATTTTTGCCACAAACAAACGCTGCATTTTTTTTTAGAAGATTGTGAAAATATGTGCGTCCATGTTTTGTTTTGTTTTGTTTTCCTGATTGATTTCGTTGTTGTGAAATGAAAACAAAGAAAAATATGGAACATGGCGCACACGCACGCACGTGCGCGCGCACAGGAGCTCCTGCAGCTGTTTATGGATCAACACTGCATCATCATCATCTTCATCATCATCATCATCATCATCATCTTCATCATCACACTCCAGCAATACAGGCGCCTGACAGCAGTCATAGGGTAGGGTAGGGTAGGGTAGGGGGGGTATGTGGTACTTACCCCAGACCCTGGGGCGCGCGCCTGCCCTCGTCTTCCCCTTGCTGTCCTGACGTCACGCACGCGCCTGGTCACCGCCGCCGCAGCGCCTCGCGGACTCCGCCGCTGCACATCGCGGCTCGTCGCGTCAGAACGAGGAACAAAGTGCCGCTCAGAGTCCCGCCGCGCCGCGCCGCCGCGTCACGCGCCGAGGTGTCGACGTAAACACGAACACAAAACACGACATGACCGCGCGCTGGCCGCAGCTTCCTCCTCCTCCAGCCATGACGACGGTCCCGGGCTGCACGCGCGCGCGCCTCCGCGGTTATGAAACGCGTCCTCTCCTCTCGCCGTGTTTTTTTTTTGGTCGCCTTGGTCACGTGGCGTCGGGAGCCACGCCCACCGGCGGCACCGACACCGTCCGTCGTCCACACGAGAACGAGGTCGCCTGCCTGGAGTCGTCTGCCTGGAATCGTCTGCCTGGAGCCTGGAATCGTCTGCCTGGAGTCGTCTGCCTGGAGCCTGGAGTCGTCTGCCTGGAGCCTGGAGTCGTCTGCCTGGAGCCTGGAGTCGTCTGCCTGGAGCCTGGAGTCGTCTGCCTGGAGTCGTCTGCCTGGAGCCTGGAGTCGTCGGCCTGGAGTCGTCTGCCTGGAGCCTGGAGTCGTCTGCCTGGAGTCGTCTGCCTGGAGCCTGGAGTCGTCTGCCTGGAATCGTCTGCCTGGACGTCGATGATCAAAACACTTTTCAAAAAAAAATACTGATTTACTTTCAGGCTTTTGTTGTTTTGAGGATTGATGTTGTCGTTTTGAAGTCGTCCTTGAATAAAAGACAGAGACAGAAACTAGAAGTCCTCTGGTGCAGCGGAAACGATTCCCAGAGAGACGAGTCCCAGAGAGACGATTCCCAGAGAGACGATTCTCAGATAGACGATTCCCAGAGAGACGATTCTCAGAGAGACGATTCTCAGATAGACGATTCCCAGATAGACGATTCTCAGAGAGACGATTCCCAGATAGACGATTCTCAGAGAGACGATTCTCAGAGAGACGATTCTCAGAGAGACGATTCTCAGAGAGACGACAGCGGTTGTTCCCATCTGTCTGGGAATCGTCTCTCTGAGAATCGTCTATCTGGGAATCGTCTCTCTGGGAATCGTCTATCTGGGAATCGTCTCTCTGGGAATCGTCTCTCTGGGAATCGTCTATCTGAGAATCGTCTCTCTGAGAATCGTCTGTCTGAGAATCGTCTCTCTGAGAATCGTCTATCTGGGAATCGTCTATCTGGGAATCGTCTCTCTGGGAATCGTCTCTCTGGGAATCGTCTATCTGGGAATCGTCTCTCTGGGAATCGTCTCTCTGGGAATCGTCTCTCTGGGAATCGTCTCTCTGGGAATCGTCTCTCTGGGAATCGTCTGTCTGAGAATCGTCTATCTGGGAATCGTCTATCTGGGAATCGTCTATCTGAGAATCGTCTATCTGGGAATCGTCTATCTGGGAATCGTCTATCTGGGAATCGTATATCTGGGAATCGTCTATCTGGGAATCGTATATCAGGGAATCGTCTATCTGGGAATCGTCTCTCTGGGAATCGTCTCTCTGGGAATCGTCTGTCTGAGAATCGTCTATCAGGGAATCGTCTATCAGGGAATCGTCTCTCTGGGAATCGTCTCTCTGGGAATCGTCTATCTGGGAATCGTCTATCAGGGAATCGTCTATCTGAGAATCGTCTATCTGGGAATCGTCTCTCTGGGACGACGTGCTCCGTGCCGGTGCGTTCAGGTGCTGCTGGGCCAGACGACGACTGTCCTGACCCCTGAGCAGAGCAGAAGACGAAACACGTCCCAACATGTCTCCAGCTCGTCTTCTGGCCTCATTTACAGTGAAAACACGTCGTTCTGGAGTTTTACTTCAGAAAAATCAGAAGCCTTGTGTTTTAAAAACATGTTCCAGTGTCCATCGTGTTAAAACGAGCTTCATCGGTGGTTTTTCCTCGAAACAATAGAAGCTGAAACTCAACGGGTCACAGACAAGACAACCTGATGTGCAAGAAAAACTAAACTCTCTTCTCAAATATGCAAATATGTTTTGTATTGCTTGAACCAAAAGTATTTTTCGAACTGTTTCTGACTGTTTGTCATGTCTTCGGTTGTTTTTAAAAGAATCTTTTTGCCTCCTTAATTCCATCTACACGATGGAGGCGACTGCTAAAAGAGTTTAAAACTCTAAAGTGATAAATAAAGACTCAACTGAAACAAACCACCTACTTCCGGTCACTTTGAGCCACAAAATCAGCCTCATAGAACTGAAAAAACTCACCAATGTCGTTGTTTTGTTTTAAGATGACAAGTTAAATTACCTTTTTTTTGGGGGCTGAGAACCTTTTTAAACTTAAAAATATGACAATATTATTTTTAGGCCGTTAAAGCATCGCCTGTCTGTGAACTTGAAACTTGAAACTTGAAACGATCTGCCACGTGGTGCTTTTTCCCCCAATTCTGTTAAAATCAGAGCGAAAACAACAATCGCCATTAATCCGACGCTCTGGGACGGTCCGTGAACGCAGCAGCAACCAAGCTACACAGCCTGTTCTACAAATAGCGTCCAATCAGCGCGCAGACAGGATTCCGTGTCGCCAATCAGCGCCGCCTGGTGGGCGGGGACAGAGCGGCCGCAGCCAATCAGCTGGACGCCAGTCTGTTGACAAGCGGCGGCCGCGTGGCCGACGCTTGTTTTTGGCTGCGCGCGCCCCCGGCGCGGCGCGGCGCGGCGCGGCGCTGCTGCTGGTCGCGTGTGCGCATGCGCGGCCGCAGTGCGAACACGTGTTCAGGCAGAGCAGGTAAACAAACGGCGAGAAATCCTCCGCGGTGGATTTTATCCCCTTTATTCACATTTAAAGTCCATTTCACGAACGTTTGTACCTGAACGCAAACTTTTTTTCTTCTCTTTGATTTTTTTAATAATATTTTTATTTCCTTTGAAACGTCATTAACCGTCATGTGCAGCAAAACGACTTCAGATGAACTCAATATGTTATTCAGAATAAGAACAGAGAATTTCCTAAAACTGACCCGATATTACAAATAAATTATGTTGAAAATCGACAGATTTGTGTGTTTTAGTCGACATAAGGTGTGAATGAAAACATCTGCACATGATCCCGCTGTGGACTGCTAACATTTAAAAAAACTAACAATTAATTAACAAGCCGTTAAATAACCTTTATTCCCCTTTTTCATATTCCTCAACAACAGCGCCATCTTGTGACGGACCGGAGGACTTTGGTCCAATATTACTTCAATTAATCTTAAACTTTCCTGAAATTAGATTAAAATAACATTTGTTAACTTTGTTTTTTTAATCTCTTCAGATTCAAAGTGTTGAAACAGTTAAAACTCCTGAAAACATGAAGGTTGGACATGTTGAAACGGTTCGTCGGCACTGAAGACTTGAGAAATAAATTAAAATAACTACAATCGGTAAAGCAGCCAGAGAACTCAAGTGGAATCCTGTTCACTCTTCCGGGCCGTGGTGTTGGTGTCACTGTCTCTAGGTGGCGCTACAGAGCTCCTTCAGCATCTGGGGCTCAATGAGGCGGCGGAATAATGAGATTATTTAGCTTTTGACTGCTTCTGTGAGTCGTTCCTCATCGTTTTCCTCCAATTCTATTATAGAATGTTTTTCAACGACGACGTCATTTATTCTTTCTCTCCTGCAGTTTGGTTTCTTTTGCTTTTCTCTTTTTAGAGTTTTTAATTTTGTGCAAATAAAAGAAAAAGAAACTGGTTAAAAGAAGTGGAGAGGAACTTTACTTCTTTAGTTTATTGGTCTTGAAGGTTCTGGATGAACGAGTCCAAGAGGAAGAGGAAGAGGAGGAGGATGAAGAGGAAGAGGAGGAAGAAGATGAGAAAGAGGAGAAAGAGGAGAAAGAAGAGGAGAAAGAGGAGAAAGAGGAGGAAGAGGAAGAGGAGAGGAGGATGAAGTGGAGGAGGAGGAAGAGGAAGAGGAGGAAGAGGAGAGGAGGATGAAGAGGAGAGGAGGAGGAAGAGGAGGAAGAGGAGGAAGAGGAGGAAGAGGAGGAAGAAGAGGAAGAGGAAGAAGAGGAGGATGAAGTGGAGGAGGAGGATGAAGAGGAGGAGGAGGAAGAGGAAGAGGAGGAAGAGGAGAGGAGGATGAAGAGGAGGTTGAGGATGAAGAGGAGGAGGAGGAAGAGGAGGAAGAAGAGGAAGAGGAAGAAGAGGAGGAAGAGGAAGAGGAAGAGGAGAGGAGGATGAAGAGGAGAGGAGGATGAAGAGGAGGAGGATGAAGAGGAGGAGGAGGAAGAGGAGGAAGAGGAAGAAGAGGAAGAGGAGAGGAGGATGAAGAGGAAGAAGAAGAGGAGGAGGAAGAGGAGGAAGAGGAAGAGGAAGAGGAAGAAGAGGAAGAGGAGAGGAGGATGAAGAGGAAGAAGAAGAGGAGGAAGAGGAAGTGGAGGAAGAGGAGGATGAAGAGGAGAGGAGGAAGAGGAAGAGAGGAGGAGCTTTAGTTTTCCGTTTCCATGACAACGGAGTTTGGAGCCACTGAAACACAACTTCCTGAAGACGGGACGAACCGTGTTTCTGGAACGCCGCTTCGCTACGGCAAATGGCCGTGTCAGCATTTCTGGGACGTTGCCGTGGAAACGTGAAACTTTAAAACAAAAACATACGAAGCATTTGGACTTGAAAGGTCGTCGTGGAAACGCAGAGCGGCGAGGAGGCCGCTAACCTGAGCTACACCTGGAGAGCAGCGCCCCCTGCTGGGCACCGCACACACACACACACACACACACACACACACACACACACGACACACACACACACACACACACACACACACACACACACACACACACACACACACACACACACACACACACACAGAAGTGCAATAATAACGTAGATTCAGTTTCTTCAGTTTATTTTTGGTAAGAGGAAAAAAAGGCGTCTTTGAGTTCATAAAAAGGACAAACTGGAGGAAATAAAAAGCTGCGACGTCTTTTAGTGAAACGTCGTCTGATCAAACAGTCTGTGAGTGTTCTGGTGAGGAAGAGGAGGAGGAGGAAGAGGAAGAGGAGGAGGAGGAGGAGGAGGAGGAGGAAGAGGAGAGGAGGAGGAGGAGGAGGAGGGAGGAGGGAGAGGAAGAGGAGGAGGAGGAAGAGGAGGAGGGAGAGGGAGAGGGAGAGGGAGAGGAGGAGGAGGAGGAGGAAGAGGAGAGGAGGAGGAGGAGGAGGAGGAGGAGGGAGAGGAAGAGGAGGAGGGAGAGGGAGAGGGAGAGGGAGAGGAGGAGGAGGAGGAGGAGGAGAGGGAGAGGGAGGAGGAAGAGGAAGAGGAAGAGGAGGAGGAGGAGAGGAGGGAGAGGAGGAGGAGGAGAGGGAGAGGGAGAGGGAGAGGAGGAGGAGGAGGAGGAGAGGAGGGAGAGGAGGAGGAGGAGGAGGAGGGAGAGGGAGAGGAGGAAGAGGAGGAGGGAGAGGGAGAGGGAGAGGGAGAGGAGGAGGAGGAGGAGGGAGAGGAGGAGGAGGAGGAGGAGGAGGAGAGGAGGAAGAGGAGGAGGAGGAGGAGGAGAGAAGGAAGAGGGAGAAGAGGAGGAGGGAGGAAGAGGAGGAGGAGGAAGAGGAAGAGGAAGAGGAAGAGGGAGAGGAGGGAGGAGGAGGAGGGAGAGGAAGAGGAAGAGGAGGAGGAAGAGGGGAGGAAGAGGAGGAGGAGGAGGAGAGGAGGAGAGGAGGAAGATCACCGCAGGTCCATCGTGGACACCGAGTCGTCTGTGATGGTCACATGATCTGCGTTGCTGCGACACAAACACAGGAAGTCAATGGAGGCACAGTGTGTTGTGTGTGTGTGTGTGTGTGTGTGTGTGTGTGTGTGTGTGTTCAGTGTGTGTTCAGTGTGTATGTGTGTGTGTTCAGTGTGTGTGTGTGTGTGTGTGTGTGTGTGTGTGTGTGTGTGTGTGTGTGTTCAGTGTGTGTGTGTGTGTTCAGTGTGTGTGTGTGTTCAGTGTTTGTTCAGTGTGTGTGTGTGTTCAGGGTGTGTTCAGTGTGTGTGTGTGTGTGTTCAGTGTGTGTGTGTGTTCAGTGTTTCAGTGTGCTTGTGTGTGTTCAGGGTGTTCAGTGTGTGTTCAGTGTGTGTTCAGTGTGTGTGTTCAGTGTGTGTTCAGTGTGTGTTCAGTGTGTGTGTGTTCAGTGTGTGTTCAGTGTGTGTTTCAGTGTGTGTTCAGTGTGTGTGTGTGTGTGTTCAGTGTGTGTGTGGTCAGTGTGTTCAGTGTGTGTTCAGTGTGTTGTGTTCAGTGTGTGTTCAGTGTGTGTGTTCAGTGTGTGTGTTTCAGTGTGTGTGTTCAGTGTGTGTGTTCAGTGTGTGTGTGTTCAGTGTGTGTGTGTTCAGTGTGTGTGTTCAGTGTGTGTTCAGTGTGTGGGTGTGTGTTCAGTGTGTGTTCAGTGTGTGTGTGTGTTCAGTGTGGTGTGTGTTCAGTGTGTGTTCAGTGTGTGGTGTGTGTTCAGTGTGTGTGTTTCAGTGTGTGTTCAGTGTGTGTGTGTTCAGTGTGTGTGTGTGTGTTCAGTGTGTGTTCAGTGTTGTGTGTGTGTTCATTGTGTGTGTGTTCAGTGTGTTCAGTGTGTGTTCAGTGTGTTCAGTGTGTGTTCAGTGTGTGTTCAGTGTGTGTGTTCAGTGTGTGTGTTCAGTGTGTGTGTGTTCAGTGTGTGTGTGTCAGTGTGTGTTCAGTGTGTGTGTGTTCAGTGTGTGTTCAGTGTGTGTGTGTTCAGTGTGTGTGTTCAGTGTGTGTTCAGTGTGTTCAGTGTGTGTGTGTTTCAGTGTGTTCAGTGTGTGTTCAGTGTGTGTTCAGTGTGTGTGTGTTCAGTGTGTGTTCAGTGTGTGTGTGTTCAGTGTGTGTTCAGTGTGTGTTCAGTGTGTGTTCAGTGTGTGTGTGTTCAGTGTGTGTGTGTTCAGTGTGTGTTCAGTGTGTGTGTGTTCAGTGTGTGTTCAGTGTGTGTGTGTTCAGTGTGTGTGTGTGTTCAGTGTGTGTTCAGTGTGTGTGTGTTCAGTGTGTGTGTTGTGTGTGTGTTCAGTGTGTGTGTGTTCAGTGTGTGTGTGTGTTCAGTGTGTGTGTGTTCAGTGTGTGTGTGTTCAGTGTGTGTTCAGTGTGTGTGTGTTCAGTGTGTGTTCAGTGTGTGTGTGTTCAGTGTGTGTTCAGTGTGTGTGTTCAGTGTGTGTTCAGTGTGTGTGTTCAGTGTGTGTTCAGTGTGTGTTCAGTGTGTGTGTGTGTGTTCAGTGTGTGTTCAGTGTGTGTTCAGTGTGTGTTCAGTGTGTGTGTGTTCAGTGTGTGTGTGTTCAGTGTGTGTTCAGTGTGTGTGTTCAGTGTGTGTTCAGTGTGTGTTCAGTCTGTGTGTGTGTGTGTTCAGTGTGTGTTCAGTGTGTGTTCAGTCTCTGTGTGTTCAGTGTGTGTTCAGTGTGTGTTCAGTGTGTGTGTGTTCAGTGTGTGTTCAGTGTGTGTGTGTGTGTGTTCAGTGTGTGTTCAGTGTGTGTTCAGTGTGTGTGTGTTCAGTGTGTGTGTGTTCAGTGTGTGTGTGTTCAGTGTGTGTTCAGTCTGTGTTCAGTCTGTGTGTGTGTGTTCAGTGTGTGTTCAGTGTGTGTCTTCAGTGTGTGTGTGTTCAGTGTGTGTGTTCAGTGTGTGTGTGTTCAGTGTGTGTTCAGTGTGTGTTCAGTCTCTGTGTGTTCAGTGTGTGTTCAGTGTCTGTTCAGTGTGTGTGTGTTCAGTGTGTGTGTGTTCAGTGTGTGTTCAGTGTGTGTGTGTTCAGTGTGTGTTCAGTGTGTGTGTGTTCAGTGTGTTCAGTGTGTGTTCAGTGTGTTCAGTGTGTGTTCAGTGTGTGTGTGTTCAGTGTGTGTGTTCAGTGTGTGTGTTCAGTGTGTGTGTGTTCAGTGTGTGTGTGTTCAGTGTGTGTTCAGTGTGTGTTCAGTGTGTGTGTGTTCAGTGTGTGTTCAGTGTGTGTGTGTTCAGTGTGTGTGTGTTCAGTGTGTTCAGTGTGTGTGTGTTCAGTGTGTTCAGTGTGTGCTCAGTGTGTGTTCAGTGTGTGTGTGTTCAGTGTGTGTTCAGTGTGTGTGTGTTCAGTGTGTGTTCAGTGTGTGTTCAGTGTGTGTGTGTTCAGTGTGTGTGTGTTCAGTG
This sequence comes from Blennius ocellaris, assembly GCF_963422515.1. Taxonomy (NCBI): domain Eukaryota; kingdom Metazoa; phylum Chordata; class Actinopteri; order Blenniiformes; family Blenniidae; genus Blennius; species Blennius ocellaris. The sequence goes on along the minus strand of NW_027661963.1, from coordinate 179,339 downwards.
TGTGTTCAGTGTGTGTTCAGTGTGTGTGTGTTCAGTGTGTGTTCAGTGTGTGTGTGTTCAGTGTGTGTGTGTGTTCAGTGTGTGTTCAGTGTGTGTGTGTTCAGTGTGTGTGTTGTGTGTGTGTTCAGTGTGTGTGTGTTCAGTGTGTGTGTGTGTTCAGTGTGTGTGTGTTCAGTGTGTGTTCAGTGTGTGTGTGTTCAGTGTGTGTGTGTGTTCAGTGTGTGTTCAGTGTGTGTGTGTTCAGTGTGTGTGTTGTGTGTGTGTTCAGTGTGTGTGTGTTCAGTGTGTGTGTGTTCAGTGTGTGTGTGTTCAGTGTGTGTGTGTTCAGTGTGTGTTCAGTGTGTGTGTGTTCAGTGTGTGTTCAGTGTGTGTGTTCAGTGTGTGTGTGTTCAGTGTGTGTGTGTTCAGTGTGTGTTCAGTGTGTGTGTTCAGTGTGTGTTCAGTGTGTGTTCAGTGTGTGTGTGTGTGTTCAGTGTGTGTTCAGTGTGTGTTCAGTGTGTGTGTGTTCAGTGTGTGTTCAGTGTGTGTTCAGTGTGTGTTCAGTGTGTGTGTGTTCAGTGTGTGTGTGTTCAGTGTGTGTTCAGTGTGTGTGTTCAGTGTGTGTTCAGTGTGTGTTCAGTCTGTGTGTGTGTGTGTTCAGTGTGTGTTCAGTGTGTGTTCAGTGTGTGTTCAGTCTCTGTGTGTTCAGTGTGTGTTCAGTGTGTGTTCAGTGTGTGTGTGTTCAGTGTGTGTTCAGTGTGTGTGTGTTCAGTGTGTGTGTGTGTGTGTTCAGTGTGTGTGTTCAGTGTGTGTTCAGTGTGTGTGTGTTCAGTGTGTGTTCAGTGTGTGTGTGTTCAGTGTGTGTGTGTTCAGTGTGTGTTCAGTCTGTGTGTGTGTGTGTTCAGTGTGTGTTCAGTGTGTGTTCAGTGTGTGTGTGTTCAGTGTGTGTGTTCAGTGTGTGTGTGTTCAGTGTGTGTTCAGTGTGTGTTCAGTGTGTGTTCAGTCTCTGTGTGTTCAGTGTGTGTTCAGTGTCTGTTCAGTGTGTGTGTGTTCAGTGTGTGTTCAGTGTGTGTGTGTTCAGTGTGTGTTCAGTGTGTGTGTGTTCAGTGTGTGTGTGTTCAGTGTGTGTTCAGTGTGTGTGTGTTCAGTGTGTGTTCAGTGTGTGTTCAGTGTGTGTTCAGTGTGTTCAGTGTGTGTTCAGTGTGTGTGTGTTCAGTGTGTTCAGTGTGTGTGTTCAGTGTGTGTGTGTTCAGTGTGTTCAGTGTGTGTGTTCAGTGTGTGTGTGTTCAGTGTGTGTTCAGTGTGTGTGTGTGTTCAGTGTGTGTGTGTTCAGTGTGTGTTCAGTGTGTGTTCAGTCTCTGTGTGTTCAGTGTGTGTTCAGTGTCTGTTCAGTGTGTGTGTGTTCAGTGTGTGTTCAGTGTGTGTGTGTTCAGTGTGTGTGTGTTCAGTGTGTGTTCAGTGTGTGTGTGTTCAGTGTGTGTTCAGTGTGTGTGTGTTCAGTGTGTGTTCAGTGTGTGTTCAGTGTGTGTTCAGTGTGTTCAGTGTGTTCAGTGTGTGTGTTCAGTGTGTGTGTGTTCAGTGTGTTCAGTGTGTGTGTTCAGTGTGTGTGTGTTCAGTGTGTGTGTTCAGTGTGTGTGTGTTCAGTGTGTGTTCAGTGTGTGTTCAGTGTGTGTTCAGTGTGTGTTCAGTGTGTGTGTGTGTTCAGTGTGTGTTCAGTGTGTGTTCAGTGTGGCTCCACCTGCTGCAGCTGGATTCTGATCACATATTATAAAAAAACATTTCTTGTGTTTGTAACAAACAAACAAACAAACAAACAAACAAACAAACAGGAAGTTGTGACGTAAACAAGAAGATAGAAAACAAAGTCCGACTCAGAACCAAATAAATAATGTTAATATCAGTTACAGTATTTATAGTTTGTATAAATAAACATGATAATCGTTATGTAGTACTCTGTGTAGTATGTAGTACTCTGTGTAGTACTCATTATGCAGTACTGTACAGTATGCAGTACAGTATGCAGTACTCTGTGCAGTATGTAGTACTATGTGAAGTATGTAGTACTCTGTGTAGTACTCGTTATGCAGTACTGTACAGTATGCAGTACAGTATGCAGTACTCTGTGCAGTATGTAGTACTATGTGAAGTATGTAGTACTCTGTGTAGTACTCATTATGCAGTACTGTACAGTATGTAGTACTGTGCAGTATGCAGTACAGTGCAGTATGCAGTACTGTACAGTATGTAGTACTGTGCAGTAGTACTGTGCAGTATGCAGTGCTGTGCAGTATGTAGTACTCTGTGTAGTACTCGTTATGCAGTACAGTGCAGTATGCAGTACTGTGCAGTATGCAGTAGTGTGCAGTAGTACTGTACAGTATGCAGTACAGTGCAGTATGCAGTACTCACGGTGAAGAGAGGCGGGTCCTTGCTGTGGGGGTGGAAGCCTTTCTGTCTGCAGGACGACACCTCGTCTGTCCCCCGGTCCGTCAGACGGAAGTACCCGATCCTGAGACACACGGAGACACACAGTCAGTGGGGGGGGGGGGGGGGGGGTCTGGGGGGGGTCTGGGGGACCAGGTCTAGGAGGACCAGGTCCAGGACTCACTGGTTGAACTTGGGCGAGCACACGATGGCGATGGCTTCAGGAAGCATCATCTGGTAGGAGCAGTGGGTGTGGAGGTCTACACTGGACAGGAAGGACGTCTGGGTCGGGTGGGTCTGGGGACAGAGACACCCTGTGAGGAGGAGAGGAGGAGGAGGGAGGAGGAGGAGGAGGAGAGGAGGAGAGGGGAGGAGGAGGAGGAGAGGAGGAGGAGAGGAGGAGAGGGGAGGAGGAGGAGGAGAGGAGGAGGAGAGGAGAGGAGAGGAGAGGGGGGGAGGAGGAGGAGGAGGAGAGGAAGAGGAGAGGAGGAGGAGGAGGAGCAGAGGAGAGGAGGAGAGGAGGAAGAGGAGGAGGAGAGAGGAGGAAGAGGAGGAGGAGAGAGGAGGAGAGGAGGAGGAAGAGGAGGAGAGGAGGAGGAGGAGGAGAGGGGAGGAAGAGGAGGAGGAGAGAGGAGGAAGAGAGGAGGAAGAGGAGGAGGAGGAGGAGGAGGAGAGGAGAGGAGAGGAGAGGAGAGGAGAAGAGGAGGAGGAGAGGAGGAGAAGAGAGGAAGAGGAAGAAGAGAGGAAGAGGAGAGGGGGCGGGGCCTCACGTGGATCCAGCCCAGGGTGATCAGGTCGTTCTGGTCCTGGATCAGGAAAAGTTCCTCCTCGTTCTCCGTGTCGCAGTAATCTGGTCCTCCAGTCTGCTTGGGCACCACCAGGTGGGTCATCCTGAAGGAGTTCCTGGTCTGGACACACCTCCGTCAGTCTCACCTCCGTCAGTCTCACCGGAACCACACCTCCGTCAGTCTCCACCCGGAACCACACCTCCGTCAGTCTCCACCCGGAACCACACCTCCGTCAGTCTCACCCGGAACCACCTCCGTCAGTCTCCACCCGGAACCACCTCCGTCAGTCTCACCTCCGTCAGTCTCACCCGGAACCACCTCCGTCAGTCTCACCTCCGTCAGTCTCACCGGAACCACCTCCGTCAGTCTCCACCCGGAACCACACCTCCGTCAGTCTCACCCGGAACCACCTCCGTCAGTCTCCACCCGGAACCACACCTCCGTCACTCCCAACAACCTCCGTCAGTCCCCACCAGCAACAACCTCCGTCACTCCCAACAACCTCCGTCCCTCCCCACCAGCAACAACCTCCGTCACTCCCAACAACCTCCGTCACTCCAAACGGGGCAACAACCTCCATCACTCCCCACTGGCAACAACCTCCGTCATTCCCAACAACCTCCGTCAGTCCCCACCGGCAACAACCTCCGTCAGTCCCAACAACCTCCGTCACTCACCAGTTTCCCACACAGGATGCCGCAGGTCTCCACGCCGCGGCTGGTGTTGGCCTCGGCCAGCCTCAGGAAGCTGCGGCACAGCTCCGCGGGGACGGCGAGCTGCCGCAGGGCGTCCACCAGGGAGGCTGTGGGGGAGGGGCAGAGGTTCCATTCCCGAGGTAAGGTGCCGGGCAGGAAGGAGCAAGATGGCCGCCGCGGCTCAAAAGAAAACGACTCACAGTTGCTCCCGGGGCTGAGCAGCGAGCCGGGCTTCAGCGAGCGGTCGAAGCTAGGCGCCCCGCCGCCGCCCGAGGCCGGGTCCCCCGGGTCCCCCGGGTCGCCCGGGTCCCCTGGGCTCTGGGGGGAGGCGGGGGGCGGGCCCTGGATGCCCGGGATGAGGGGCGTGTCCGGGGCGGGGGCGGACGGCGTGGCGAACTCCAGCAGCACCCGCTGGCGCTCCTTCTCCAGCTCCTGGCGGCGGATCATCTCCTCGAAGGCGCTGAACTGCTCCTGCTCCCGCTGCCGCCGCTGCATCTCCGCCACGCGCTCCCGCTCCGCGTCCAGCGCCCGCCGCTTCGACTGCTCCCGCGCCAGCGCCTCGTCCTCCAGCTTCTGCAAGGCGGACGACACGGCCCCGGCGTTAGCCCCGCCCTCCACGCCTTAGCCCCGCCCCCACAACCTCCGCCAACGGCTTCAGGCCGAGAACTCGCCGTCTCGTTTCAGAAAAGGTTTTCACGTTTACACGGCAACGGCCTGAAAAACGACACCCGTTTCCAAGGCAACAGAAGAAACGGTGTTGTTTTCATGCCGGGCCACTGGGTGGTGCTGTTTTAGTACCGAAGCTACAAACTGAAGCACCATGATGAATTGTTCGTACGGTGACTGTCAAAATAAAAGCACCATGATGGATTGTTATTACTGTGATTGTCAAAATAAAACCATGTTGGATTGTTATTATGGTGACTGTCAAAATAAAAGCACCAAGTTGGACTGTTATTATGGTGACTGTCAAAATAAAAGCACCAAGTTGGATTGTTATTACGGTGACTGTCAAAATAAAACCATGTTGGATTGTTATTATGGTGACTGTCAAAATAAAAGCACCAAGTTGGACTGTTATTATGGTGACTGTCAAAATAAAAGCACCAAGTTGGACTGCTATTACGGTGACTGTCAAAATAAAAGCACCAAGTTGGACTGTTATTATGGTGACTGTCAAAATAAAAGCACCAAGTTGGATTGTTATTACGGTGACTGTCAAAATAAAACCATGTTGGATTGTTATTATGGTGACTGTCAAAATAAAAGCACAATGATGGATTGTTATTACGGTGACTGTCAAAATAAAAACCCCCAAGTTGGATTCTTATTACGGTGACTGTCAAAATAAAACCATGTTGGACTGTTAGTACGGTGACTGTCAAAATAAAAGCCCCAGGCTGGCTGTCTCTCACCTTCCTGACCAGGTACTGATCATATTCCTGCTCAAATCTTCTCAGAAGAGCTTTTTTCAGAACTTCTGCTTGTGGAAACGCGACGTCCTTCAGTTTCTGTGGACGCAGAGAGGAGGAGACGTCAGACGCCACGCCCCCCCGTACGGCGGCGGCGGCGGCGGCAGGCGAGCACCTTCAGCGTGTCCTTCTTCTCCGGGATGTTGGCCGTCTTGTAGTCCCGATGTTTGGGAAGTTTTTCTATGAAGAGCCTTGAAAGAAAGAAAGAAATTCAAGCGTCCCGTCAGCAGAGTGGAGCGGCGCCGACGTCCAGACGACTGGCGGGTGAGAGAGAGAGAGAGAGCGCGGAGCGTCTCCGCGGCGACGGCGCTCACGTGATGTACTTGTTGTAGAGGACGAAGGCGTGCTCGATGTTGCCCTCCTCGGTGTAGACGTGCGCCATGCGGATCATCTCCATGCCGGAGCGGAAGTAGCGGCGCGGCGGCACGTCGTCGTTCACCTCCACCGAGCTGCCCTTCCTGGTCAGGGCGCGCACCCGCTGCTCCGGCTGCAGGCTGACGTCGGTGTGGTCCGCCATGACGGCACCGGCCCGGCGCACTGCGGGAACCAAGAGACGTTGAGACACGAGAGGCCGCCATCTTGGATAGGTCTCCCTCTGGAGCTCAACGTGAAGATCCTCGAAAACTGTGTTTTTCAACCACACTGGTTGTTTCCTCCAGACCGTCAGGTGAGTCGTGGAAATTATCACATTTCACTTTAAAAAACAAAACAAACCAAGATTTGCTCTCACAGCGACAGGGTGTGGCAGAACCAACACCCTGACCAGAACCAGAGAGACTCGGGAACCAATCAGGAGGTAGCAGGAGGTGGAGATGAACCACACTGACGTCTGTCACTTTACATTTCACCGGCAAAGTTCTGTGCTGCCCTCTAGTGGTGAAGAGTGTTTATACATCATTACTCTGTCCTGGTTCCGTCCTGGTTCTGTCCTGAGGAACTGCTGGAGGTTCTACAGTCACGACTCCACTTGACTCGCTATCCATGCTTTCCTGTCAGTACCTAGTACCTGCTACTTCCTGGTTCCTCCTCCTGGTTCCCAGTGAGCTGAGCCCACTAGACATTGTGATGTCATCAGACGGCAGCCTCTGATTGGCCGGCGAGTCACAGACGAGTCAGAGGGGCGTCTGGTTCTGCAGCCAAAATTCTTAAACCCCGACCAGAACCAGAGAGACTCGGGAACCAACCGGAGGAGCTGCAGACGGTTCTGTCTGGGCGATCCAGGAGGCCTCCCCGCCATCACACCACCGGTGTTGAGGATTAACTGGTTCCCCTGCTAACTGGTGACCTTCTTCCTCCAGCCTCCTCTTTTCACAGCAGATGTTAAAAACCCACTGCCGTCCTGGAGAACGCTGCTTAACCTCGTTTCACTTAAAGTTCAAAGTATCGTTTAAAGTATCGTTTAAAGTACCGTTTAAAGTAGCATTTGTTGTTGGGCTGAAGTCACCAGTTAACAGGGGCACCAGTTAAACCGAAACACCGGACAGTGAAGCTCCATTGTAACGATCCACATTCTGTAATATTACTAATCTAATGTATTACTCAAGCTGACATCCAGAGGACGTTCGCTCTGCATCATGTCGGGGTGACACGAGAGCTGGAGGAGGAGGAGGAGGAGGAGGAGGAGGAGCAGGAGCAGGAGGAGGAGGAGGAGGAGCAGGAGCAGGAGCCGCTCAGAGCCTCCATAACAAAGCCTCTTTCAGAGAAAACATCCACATTGTCCTCCTGACGTACAAAGATCGACTCAATAACACATTCAGTGCCGCCGAGCTCCGCTGACAGGAAGTCTCCTCCTCCTCCTCCTCCTCCTCCTCCTCCTCCTCCTCCTCCTCCTCCTCCTCCTCCTCCTCCTCCATCACCCCCGGCCCTGCAGGAAGTTTCCTTATTTCAGTGATTTGATCTAAAAAGGGAAACTTGATGTGTTTTAGCCGGTTATAGTTTTGATCTCCATGGCGACTCACAGCAACATGAACTCCAGTGAAACTGGGTGTGTCGCGGTTCAGCGCTGATAAAGACCACGTCGGCTTTATCACCGATTGCTGCGGCGTCGTTCAACGGTCTGTGTCTCACAGTCTGACTTCAGTCCAACCAACAAGACGGTGAACATTCACTTTAACTGAGGAGGGAATTCAGCAGGAATCATAAAACGTATGTCAGTGAGCCACGAGGCTGGTAGGAAGGCTGCAAGGCAGTCAGTCAGTCAGTAGGAAGGCTGCAAGGCAGTCAGTCAGTCAGTAGGAAGGCTGTAAGGCAGGCAGTCAGTCAGTAGGAAGGCTGTAAGTCAGTCAGTCAGTCAGTCAGTAGGAAGGCTGTAAGTCAGTCAGTCAGTCAGTCAGTCAGTCAATAGGAAGGCTGTAAGTCAGTCAGTCAGTCAGTCAGTAGGAAGGCTGTAAGTCAGTCAGTCAGTAGGAAGGCTGTAAGTCAGTCAGTCAGTAGGAAGGCTGTAAGTCAGTCAGTCAGTCAGTAGGAAGGCTGCAAGTCAGTCAGTCAGTCAGTCAGTAGGAAGGCTGTAAGGCAGTCAGTCAGTCAGTAGGAAGGCTGCAAGGCAGTCAGTCAGTCAGTCAGTAGGAAGGCTGCAAGGCAGTCAGTCAGTCAGTCAGTAGGAAGGCTGCAAGGCAGTCAGTCAGTCAGTCAGTAGGAAGGCTGTAAGGCAGTCAGTCAGTCAGTCAGTAGGAAGGCTGCAAGGCAGTCAGTCAGTCAGTCAGTAGGAAGGCTGCAAGGCAGTCAGGTCAGTCAGTAGGAAGGCTGCAAGGCAGTCAGTCAGTCAGTAGGAAGGCTGTAAGGCAGTCAGTCAGTAGGAAGGCTGCAAGGCAGTCAGTCAGTCAGTCAGTAGGAAGGCTGCAAGGCAGTCAGTCAGTCAATAGGAAGGCTGTAAGGCAGTCAGTCAGTAGGAAGGCAGTCAGTCAGTCAGTCAGTCAGTCAGTCAGTCAGTAGGAAGGTTGCAAGGCAGTCAGTCAGTCAATAGGAAGGCTGTAAGGCAGTCAGTCAATAGGAAGGCTGTAAGGCAGTCAGTCAGTAGGAAGGCTGTAAGGCAGTCAGTCAGTCAGTAGGAAGGCTGTAAGGCAGTCAGTCAGTCAGTCAGTAGGAAGGCTGTAAGTCAGTCAGTCAGTCAGTCAGTAGGAAGGCTGTAAGTCAGTCAGTCAGTCAGTAGGAAGGCTGTAAGGCAGTCAGTCAGTCAATAGGAAGGCTGTAAGTCAGTCAGGCAGGCTGGTTCCCTCCACCTCCGTCTGTACTGCTGAATCCACTGACTCAAGTCTACAAGGGAACTGTGACTCATTCTGGTGGATTGCAGGCTTTTATTGTGTTAAATCTGGTAGATAGATGGATACATAGATAGATAAAAATGATAGATAGATAATGAAAACAACCACAGAGTAGCAAGTTGTGAATCAGAGCCAGATTCCGGATCTTTGCCCCGCTACAGTACTCAGATTACTTCGTTACTCCACCACCCTTGACACACACACTCACACACTCCTCCAGTCACACAGGTGAGTCCACTCACACGCACGCAACTCGCGCGTGCGCATTATAGATCTAGGCTAAACGTCTCTTGTTGACGTTAGCCGCCGTGCTAGCCGAGCTAAACAGTCAAGTGGGCGCGCGGCGGCGTCAACAGCCCCTCCGGGGCGGCTCCCGGGCCGCCAAACTCACCCGACAGAGCCGTACAAGGGAAGCGGCGGGACCGCTACATCCAACCGGGTGGAAAAACGCCCCAAAAACGACAAAACACGTCCAGGAGAGACGACAGTGTGAGCGAGCTGCTCCTGCGACTGAACACTTCCGCAATCAACGCCGACGCGCCGCGTCATCACGCATGCGCAAGTGGCGCTCCTTGCAACGTCATCACGCAGGCGCAAGTGGCGCTCCTTGCAACGTCATCACGCAGCCGCAAGCGGCGCTCCTTGCAACGTCATCACGCAGCCGCAAGCGGCGCTCCTTGCAACGTCATCGCGCAGCCGCAAGCGGCGCTCCTTGCTACGTCATCACGCAGGCGCAGCGGCGCTCCGCTCTGGCCTGGCGTTACTGCGTGGAGTTTTTCATTGATTCTAATTCATTCATCGCTTCGAATGAGCCGAAGTACATTTATTTGTAGTTTAAAACATAGAAACACGAACTGCAGCGGAGGAAAACATCTGGAGATGAAAGTTAAAAAATAATGAAAATAGTGCGGATAATGAATTCGAATTAGAATTAATGAGCAGTTTCACTCATTCTCTGCGTGTTTTACAGCAACGCCACGAAAACAATTCTTCATCAGAGTAGATATTGTTTTTTCAAAAACGTGTGCAGCCTTTCTAGATAAACCCTGCAGTCACATTTAGGTCTGTATTATTATTATTATTATTATTATTATTATTATTATTATTATTACAATGCTTAGGTTGAATCTATAACAACTCGCTCCTCACTTTTCATACTTTCCAATTCACAAGCTGTTGAGTAAACAGGAAATACACTGAAGTGAACTATTGAACTTATTACACAATATTTACACACGAGCGTTGGTGTGGTGACGTTCAACCGCCAGGGGGCGCCGTTTGTCCTGATCTCAGGCACGACAACTTGATCCCAGAGCTCCAAATGGAGAGTCCTATTTTTATGTGCAGCGTTTTGTACTGGACGTTTGTATCCTGACGGTTGAAAACACAGAGAGAAGGTCAGTTAACCACAGCTGGACTCTAGTTAACCACAGCTGGATCCCAGTTAACCACAGCTGGACTCTAGTTACCCACAGCTGGACTCTAGTTAACCACAGCTGGATTCTAGTTACCCACAGCTGGATTCTAGTTACCCACAGCTGGATCCCAGTTAACCACAGCTGGACTCTAGTTACCCACAGCTGGACTCTAGTTAACCACAGCTGGATCCCAGTTAACCACAGCTGGATTCTAGTTACCCACAGCTGGATTCTAGTTACCCACAGCTGGATCCCAGTTAACCACAGCTGGATCCCAGTTAACCACAGCTGGATTCTAGTTAACCTCAGCTGGATCCCAGTTAACCACAGCTGGATTCTAGTTAACCACAGCTGGATTCTAGTTAACCACAGCTGGATTCTAGTTAACCACAGCTGGATCTCAGTTAACCACAGCTGGATTCTAGTTAACCACAGCTGGATTCCACAAGACCTTATAGATTAATGATAAATACTGTAAATTGTAAAGTTTAGTGTGTTGATCCACTGGATTCTAAAATAGTTAACTGCACTATAAATAATTCCAATAATCATACTACTACTAACTACTACTACTACTAATAATAATAATGATCTAGCATTTGGAAAAAAAAAAAGAAATGAAACACAAAACACAAAGTCAGTGATATAAAATCTTTAAAGACAAAATATTTACAGTTAAGATTTTCGGCTTAAGAACCAATCATTTCTTGTGATTTCATCCTTCAGACCTCGTTTCCATGACAACGCTCTCAAGTGAAAACTGCTGATTGTTTTTTCCGTTTCCACGGCGACGGTGCTGGACAACGTAAGGTTTTAGGGAAAACGCTCCGCCTCCATCCCGCGTCGGACGACGAGCCGAAACGATGCCAAACCTCGCGTCCCATGATGCTTTGCAAAAAAAAACCCCAATCAAATTAATATTGGAGACGAGTTTTTAACCCTGAAGTCCTAACGGACCCGCGGAAACCTTCCGTCGCGTAAACGTTGAACGTTTAAAATGCAGAAACGGGGCGTCGCCGCCCGAGGCGTTGCCGTGGAAACGAGGCCCGATGTAAACAGCTGGGGAAACAAACAAACAAAGGTTTTGACCGAAGCTGCGGAGCGACGCCCAAACTTCTCCTTTCTTTTCAATGACGTCCCGCCACTTTCAGTCCCGCGGAGAACTGAGGCGTCTTTTGTCCTTCCAGTGTGGGACGAGCAGAGAGAGAGAGAGAGAGAGAGAGAGAGAGAGAGAGAGAGAGAGAGAGAGAAAGAGGAAGCAGCCAAGCGAGTACTGTACCATATCAGCTGAAGGTTAAAGCGACGAGACTCGTTCTCTCTTAATTAAATATCTCGGAACACAGAAGCGTTCATACCCTCCCCCCCCCCCCCCCCCACACACCCCCCCCCCACACACCCCCCCACCACCCCCGCCACCTCTCCTTCCTCACCCTTACTGGGAATAATAAATTATAATGGCCAGAATGACGAGGGCGACGACGACGCCGGCGGAGATAAAGAGGATTTTCATCTTTTTGTTCTCCCACATCTTCTTCTGCTTGATGGTGACGGCCTTCTTCTCGAACGCCTTGCTCTGCGGAGGAACAAGGTTCACATGTTACAGTGGTAGCGGTACTCGGTTATCGGCACCAGCTGCATGCTAGAACTCGTCTGTTGAAGTGGTGTCGGTACTCGGTTATCGGTACCAGCTGCATGCTAGAACTCGTCTGTTGAAGTGGTATCGGTACTCGGTTATCGGTACCAGCTGCAGGTTAGAACCCGTCTATTAAAGTGGTATCGGTACTCGGTTATCGGTACCAGCTGCAGGTTAGAACCCGTCTATTAAAGTGGTATCGGTACTCGGTTATCGGTACCAGCTGCAGGTTAGAACCCGTCTGTTAAAGTGGTATCGGTACTCGGTTATCGGTACCAGCTGCATGCTAGAACTTGTCTGTGAAAGTGGTATCGGTACTTGGTTATCGGTACCAGCAGCATGTTAGACCTGGTCTGTTAAAGTGGTATCGGTACTCGGTACCAGCGGCAGGGTAGAACTGGTCTGTTAAAGTGGTATCGGTACTCGGTACCAGCGGCAGGGTAGAACTGGTCTGTTATAGTGGTATCGGTACTCAGTACCAGCAGCAGGGTAGAACTGGTCTGTTAAAGTGGTATCGGTACTCGGTACCAGCGACAGGTTAGAACTGGTCTGTTAAAGTGGTATCGGTACTCGGTACCAGCGGCAGGGTGGAACTGGTCTGTTAAAGTGGTATCGGTACTCGGTACCAGCGGCAGGGTAGAACTGGTCTGTTAAAGTGGTATCGGTACTCGGTACCAGCGGCAGGGTGGAACTGGTCTGTTAAAGTGGTATCGGTACTCGGTACCAGCGGCAGGGTAGAACTGGTCTGTTAAAGTGGTATCGGTACTCGGTACCAGCGGCAGGGTAGAACTCGTCTGTTAAAGTGGTATCGGTACTCGGTTATCGGCACCAGCTGCAGGTTAGAACCCGTCTGTTAAAGTGGTATCGGTACCAGCGGCAGGTTAGAACTGGTCTGTTAAAGTGGTATCGGTACTTGGTACCAGCAGCAGGGTAGAACTCGCCTGTTAAAGTGGTATCGGTACTCGGTTATCGGCATCAGCTGCAGGTTAGAACCCGTCTGTTAAAGTGGTATCGGTACCAGCGGCAGGTTAGAACCCGTCTGTTAAAGTGGTATCGGTACCAGCGGCAGGTTAGAACTCGTCTGTTAAAGTGGTATCGGTACTCGGTGCCAGCGGCAGGGTAGAACCCGTCTGTTAAAGTGGTATCGGTACTCGGTACCAGCGGCAGGGTAGAACCCGTCTGTTAAAGTGGTATCGGTACCAGCTGCAGGTTAGAACCCGTCTGTTAAAGTGGTATCGGTACCAGCGGCAGGTTAGAACTCGTCTGTTAAAGTGGTATCGGTACTCGGTGCCAGCGGCAGGGTAGAACCCGTCTGTTAAAGTGGTATCGGTACCAGCTGCAGGTTAGAACCCGTCTGTTAAAGTGGTATCGGTACCAGCTGCAGGTTAGAACCCGTCTGTTAAAGTGGTATCGGTACTCGGTACCAGCGGCAGGGTAGAACCGGGCGTCATGGCGGCTCGGGGCAGAAGCGGGTCACTTGGTTCCCACAGTCGTCGTTTCAGCGTCACAGAGAAAAAGCTCGGGATTTAAATTCAAGACGCGACGGCGGTGGAGTCGGAGCTGTTTAGTAAACAAGCGGTGCGACACGGGGGATTTAAGCTCCACAAGAGCAGCTTGTTCTCGGCGCCATCCTGACAAACACACTTTTAGCGCAAACACAGCGCTTCTCTTCAGCGAGGCGTTCAGAGGCCGTGGGAATTTCAAACTCTGAAACTCTTGACGGTCGTTTGAAGGACGTCTGAACTACACATCAACTGAAGACACTCCTAGATACTGAGGACTTTAGTTTGAAGGGAAACAGCTTTGCAAAGCCTGAACGGTGATTAAGACGAGATGTAGTTAAATACATACAATTGACCGTGCGCTAAGCCCCGCCCCCCGAATGCAAACCAACCAATAGCAGTCAACTACCAGCTCTCGGTACTTGGACAAACATCCTCAGTTCTGCAGAGAGGCGTGTCCACCGACATGGTTTTCAAGGTGTTTTTCCTCAAATCAGCCTCCGTCCTGAATTTCAGTGTAAAAGTCTGCCAGGGTTGCCAGGTTGGGCGGGTTTCAGCGTCCTGGTCTTCTTGTGGAGCCCGTTTGTCATTCAGTGCAGTCGTGTGTCCACCACCTTTCTTCCCGTCGAGGACGGAGGCTTCCCGTCGTGTTTGTGCTGAAACAGCCAATCAGATCTGGCAACCCCGGAGGAGGCGGGGCTTCCCGGTGTCGTGTGCCGACGCCCACGGTGGATTTTACCGCCGCGGCTCGTAGTAACGCTGTTTTTAACCACAACCTGAGCTCCGCGGGAAGTGGACACTCTGCGGCGGCAGGTTAGCGTGTCGCTACTGCTACTAGCAAGTCGCTAATGCTAGCGCCTGCTAACTGCTACCACCTGCTAACTGCTACCGACTTTCATATTGTCCTGAATTGATTCAGTTTATCGGTAATCTTTGTAAGTTTTTATTTAGAAAGTGAGCATCACCACCGGGGGGGAGGGGCTATTTCCCCTCATGATGTCACAAAGGGAAACTCTCTGAATCTCCTGTTTGAGGCCACAGTCACTAAAAAGTGGAGCCGGACTTTCTTCCGTCCTGGAGCCTGGAGCAGCTGCAGGGACACACCTCACTGCTGCTGAGCGCTTTCATTAAAAAACAAAAAAGGATCTTTAAAAGTCAAAGTTCGCCCCGTTTGGTTGTTTTGTTCTCTCGGACCTGCTGGACGGCGGCGATGTGGGAACAGGGTGACCCGCTGGCCGACCCCCGGACGGACACTGGCCCCGTGGCACGTCCTGGCCCCGGGCCCCCCCGTACCAGCGAGACCAGCGAGACCAGCTCGCCTCATTCATCTCAGGAAACAATAGGAAATGCCTTTCCAAATATAGCCCCATAAAACACCGTCAGGATGTCAATTTGTACGTTTGTTTTCCTCTCCAGCTCCACCTCGGGATTATTTAAAGACCCCGATATGACATTTCCTCGTCCTGGTCCCCCGGCGGCCCTGGAAAGCAGCTTTCAGTGCCAGTGGTTCTCCTCCCTTCACAAACAAACCAGAGACAAACAACTGCCAGTGGAAGAAAAATACCGGCAGGCCTGTAAACAACCTTCACTTCCAGGATTGATCTGCTCTCCACTGTTTTCTTTTAAAGACACAATTTGGTTTAGTCTGAAATGACCCGGGTCCGTTACTAGAAATAGAGACTTTCATCGATAAACTGTCAGTTTGCCTTCAGGAGAGGAACCATCGCTCTGCTGCTTTAACTTCTGGTCACAGTTCAGCTTCATCCTGGTGACACACAGGTGGTGCGTTCAGGTGCATCACGTAACTCTGACCTTTCTTTTTTGTATCTATTTTTTTAATTTGATGGGTGTGGCTTATATTCAGGTGTGCTTAGTATTATAGAGAATTACGGTAGTGGCTTAGTGTTTATGTGGTTCTTCCACTAGTTTCTACCAGTCCTCACCAGTCCCTACCAGTCCCTACCAGTCCCCACCAGTCCCTACCAGTCCCTACCAGTCCCCACCAGTCCCTACCAGTTCCTCACCAGTCCCTACCAGTTCCTCACCAGTCCTCACCAGTCCCTACCAGTCCCCACCAGTCCCTACCAGTCCTCACCAGTCCCTACCAGTCCCCACCAGTCCTCACCAGTCCCTACCAGTCCTCACCAGTCCCTACCAGTCCCTACCAGTTCCTCACCAGTCCCCACCAGTCCCTACCAGTCCCTACCAGTCCTCACCAGTCCTCACCAGTCCTCACCAGTCCCTACCAGTTCCTCACCAGTCCCCACCAGTCCCTACCAGTCCCTACCAGTCCCCACCAGTCCTCACCAGTCCCCACCAGTCCCTACCAGTTCCTCACCAGTCCCCACCAGTCCCTACCAGTCCTCACCAGTCCCTACCAGTCCTCACCAGTCCCTACCAGTCCTCACCAGTCCTCACCAGTCCCCACCAGTCCCTACCAGTTCCTCACCAGTCCCTACCAGTCCCCACCAGCCCCTACCAGTCCCTACCAGTCCCTACCAGTCCTCACCAGTCCCTACCAGTCCTCACCAGTCCTCACCAGTCCTCACCAGTCCCCACCAGTCCTCACCAGTCCCTACCAGTCCCCACCAGTCCTCACCAGTCCCCACCAGTCCCTACCAGTTCCTCACCAGTCCCTACCAGTCCTCACCAGTCCCCACCAGTCCCTACCAGTCCTCACCAGTCCCTACCAGTCCCTACCAGTCCCTACCAGTCCTCACCAGTCCCTCACCAGTCCCTCACCAGTCCCTCACCAGTCCCTCACCAGTCCCTCACCAGTTCCTCACCAGTCCCCACCAGTCCCTACCAGTCCTCACCAGTTCCTCACCAGTCCCCACCAGTCCCTCACCAGTCCCTACCAGTTCCTCACCAGTCCCCACCAGTCCCCACCAGTCCCCACCAGTCCCCACCAGTCCCTACCAGTTCCTCACCAGTCCCTACCAGTCCCTACCAGTTCCTCACCAGTCCTCACCAGTCCCCACCAGTCCCCACCAGTCCCTACCAGTCCCCACCAGTCCCCACCAGTTCCTCACCAGTCCCCACCAGTCCCTACCAGTCCCCACCAGTCCCTACCAGTTCCTCACCAGTCCCCACCAGTCTCCACCAGTCCTCACCAGTCCTCACCAGTCCTCACCAGTTCCTCACCAGTCCTCACCAGTCCCCACCAGTCCCTACCAGTTCCTCACCAGTCCCTACCAGTCCTCACCAGTCCCTACCAGTCCCCACCAGTCCCTACCAGTCCCAACCAGTCCCTACCAGTCCCTACCAGTTCCTCACCAGTCCCCACCAGTCCCTACCAGTCCTCACCAGTCCCCACCAGTCCCTACCAGTTCCTCACCAGTCCCCACCAGTCCTCACCAGTCCCCACCAGTCCCCACCAGTCCCTACCAGTCCCTACCAGTCCTCACCAGTCCTCACCAGTCCCCACCAGTCTCCACCAGTCCTCACCAGTCCCTACCAGTCCCTACCAGTCCCTACCTACCTCACCAGTCCCTACCAGTCCCCACCAGTCCCTACCAGTCCCCACCAGTCCCCACCAGTCCCTACCAGTCCCTACCAGTCCCCACCAGTCCCTACCAGTCCTCACCAGTCCCTACCAGTCCTCACCAGTCCCTACCAGTCCCTACCAGTCCCCACCAGTCCCTACCAGTCCCTACCAGTCCCTACCAGTCCCTACCAGTCCCCACCAGTCCCTACCAGTCCTCACCAGTCCTCACCAGTCCCCACCAGTCCCCACCAGTCCCTACCAGTCCCCACCAGTCCCCACCAGTCCCCACCAGTCCCTACCAGTCCCTACCAGTCCCTACCAGTCCCCACCAGTCCCCACCAGTCCCTACCAGTCCCTACCAGTCCTCACCAGTCCCTACCAGTCCCTACCAGTCCTCACCAGTCCCCACCAGTCCTCACCAGTCCCTACCAGTCCCTACCAGTCCCTACCAGTCCCTACCAGTCCTCACCAGTCCCTACCAGTCCCTACCAGTCCCCACCAGTCCCTACCAGTCCCCACCAGCCCCTACCAGTCCTCACCAGTCCCTACCAGTCCCTACCAGTCCTCACCAGTCCCCACCAGTCCTCACCAGTCCCTACCAGTCCCTACCAGTCCCTACCAGTCCCCACCAGTCCCTACCAGTCCCTACCAGTCCCTACCAGTCCCCACCAGTCCCTACCAGTCCCCACCAGTCCCCACCAGTCCCCACCAGTCCCTACCAGTCCTCACCAGTCCTCACCAGTCCCCACCAGTCCCTACCAGTCCCTACCAGTCCCTACCTACCTCACCTTGGCCAGCAGTTCTTCCGCCCGGTCGTCCAGGTCACTCAGTTTGTCTCCTCGCTCGTCGGCCTTGTTGATGTTGTCCAGCATGATGACCCTGACGTCCTCCACGTCCTCCTGGACGCGCTGCAGCCGGCTCCTCCCGTCCTCCTGCCGGAGACACACAATCAGGGATCGACGCCCCAAACTGGCTCCAGGGCGTCTGCCGGTCCAACATGGCCGCCGGCGGGTTGGACACGGGGACGCTTTGTATGTCTTGGGATTAACGGAGGACGGCGGTTCTGTGTGAGGACTTCCTGTGACCGGTCACCTGGAGCCGCCATGACGGTCACCTGGAGCCATGACGTCACCTGGAGCCACCATGACGGTCACCTGGAGCCACCATGACGGTCACCTGGAGCCATGACGTCACCTGGAGCCGCCATGACGGTCACCTGGAGCCATGACGGTCACCTGGAGCCGCCATGACGGTCACCTGGAGCCATGACGGTCACCTGGAGCCGCCATGACGGTCACCTGGAGCCATGACGTCACCTGGAGCCACCATGACGGTCACCTGGAGCCGCCATGACGGTCACCTGGAGCCATGACGTCACCTGGAGCCGCCATGACGGTCACCTGGAGCCATGACGGTCACCTGGAGCCATGACGGTCACCTGGAGCCGCCATGACGGTCACCTGGAGCCGCCATGACGGTCACCTGGAGCCATGACGGTCACCTGGAGCCATGACGGTCACCTGGAGCCGCCATGACGGTCACCTGGAGCCGCCATGACGGTCACCTGGAGCCACCATGACGGTCACCTGGAGCCACCATGACGGTCACCTGGAGCCGCCATGACGGTCACCTGGAGCCGCCATGACGGTCACCTGGAGCCACCATGACGGTCACCTGGAGCCGCCATGACGGTCACCTGGAGCCATGACGGTCACCTGGAGCCGCCATGACGGTCACCTGGAGCCGCCATGACGGTCACCTGGAGCCGCCATGACGGTCACCTGGAGCCGCAATGACGGTCACCTTTTTTTTCCTCTTTCATGTTCAGATTTTTTTTCAGGTTCAAAATTTTGGCCACTGTTCTGAAGTGTGGGGGCGTGGCTTCCACTGGGATGGGCGTGTCTTCCACTGGGAAGGGCGTGGCTTCCTGTGCCAGTGAATTTTTGGGAATAAATCCCAGAAAAACTGCAAATAAACCCAGGAGAGGCATAAGAACAGCGTCTGTTACCATGGAAACGCACCAGAGGGCTGCAGCTGCCGTTAGCCGTCTGCCAGCTCACGACTAGCTCCGCCCCCTTCTCCACTCTCGGCCAATCCCGTGCCGACTCACCCTGACGGTGCGTTCAGGGAACACGATGGGAGGTTCTACCGCTGTACTTGCTGGGATGTGGAGGTGTGGTCACCGGGGGTCAGAGGTCAGAGGTCAAGGGCCCAGTGTGGCTGGGGTCTGAACCTGGAGCCTCCAGCTCAGTCCAGCGTCTTGCTTAAGGACACTTTGACATGAGGACGGGGAATCGAACCGGCGCCTCCCAGTGGGGAGCTGCAGTCCACTGCACCGCGGCACGGGAACAATGGAGGGTTTGATTCTACACAGGAAGTGCTGCCACTGCAGCGCCACTCCTGACTTCCTCCCTCTCTCTCTCTCTCTTTCTCCCTCTCCCCCTTTCTCTCTCTCGCCCTGTCTCCCTCCCTCCCTCCCTCCCTCCCTCTCTCTCTCCCTCCTTCCCTCTCCCTCCCTCTCACCCTCTCCCCACCCCCTCTCTCTCTCCCTCCCTCTCTCTCCCTTTCTCTCCCCATCCCTCCCTCTCTCTCTCGCCCTCCCTCCCTCCCTCCCTCTCTCTCCCTCCTTACCTCTCCCTCCCTCCCGCCCTCTCTCCTTCCTTCCCTCTCTCTCTCTCTTTCTCTCCCTCCCGCCCTCTCTATCTCCCTCTCCCTCCCTCCCTCCCTCTCTCTCTCACCCTCTCCCCCTCTCTCTCTCCCTCCCTCTCTCTCCCTGTCTCCCTCCCTCCCTCTCTCTCCCTTTCTCTCTCTCTCCCTCTTTCTCTCCCACCCTCCCTCTCTCTCCCTTTCTCTCCCTCCCTTTCTCTCTCTCTCCCTCTTTCTCTCCCTCCCTCCCTCTCTCTCCCTCTTTCTCTCCCTCCCTCCCTCTCTCTCTCTCTCGCCCTGTCTCCCTCCCTCTCTCTCGCCCTCCCTCCCTCCCTCTCTCTCGCCCTCCCTCCCTCCCCTCTCTCTGTCTTTCTCTCCCTCCCGCCCTCTCTATCTCCCTCTCCCTCCCTCCCTCCCTCTCTCTCTCACCCACCCACCCTCCCTCTCACCCTCTCCCCACCCCCTCTCTCTCTCCCTCCCACAGCAACGTACCTGTGGTTTCCATGGTAACACACCCACATCATGTCTCAACTCGCCAAACAGCCGTCGGCTCGTTTCCGCGAAGCGCAAGAACTTCGTTTAAATACCAGTGAGCCGGAAGACGCAGTACTAGTACTGACAACTAGTACTGACAACTAGTAGACTACTAGCACTGACTACTAGTACTACATGTGAAGTTGACTGATAGTTGAAGTACAAATACTGTTACTAGTATGATTGATGTTGTTTGTTTCAGCTGAATTGAACTAAAAGCCGTCCAGCAGATTATTTAATCCATCAGGTACAAATATTACTGTACTTTGTTTTTCACATTATTATTCTTCACATTTTAAGAACTTCCACTTATACTTTAATAACACTTTTTTTTTTTTTACTTTTACTGGTACTTTATTGATACTTTTTAACTGTTACTGGTATTTTACCCACTTTTTAATTATTGCTGGTACTTTTTTAACTTTAAAGAAATGTGTTTGATAAATATTTGATGAAATAAGTAAAATACAATGTGTCAGAAAGTAGTGCATTAAAATGAATCAAGCAATTTTAAAACGTCACATAAAATATTTAGTCAATATTAAGATAAAAAAGCAAATCAAGGAATCAAATTACGCTGGACGTTGAACAATGACGTATGTGGGTGAATACATTATATATTATTTAATTAGGACTTAAATAGGGGACAAATGTAAAGATAATGCCTAAACTACTAGATTTTCTTAATAATATATCTAACAGAATGTCTGTATAGTATTTTATGATATACAATATCTGATAATAATATATTAACTAATGATAATTTACCCAAAACAAACTGGAATGACGGATTAGTGAGGATGTATTCAGTGAATTCTCCCACTTCAGATATGAATCGGTGTTAAAACGAGCGACGAAAACACGAGAAAGTAAAATAAAAGTGTATTTTATCGCGAGGCGGTGATGCGTTCAGGGCCGCGGTGGTGCGTTCAGGGCCGCGGTGAGTCAGGGTCGCGGCAGGGCGTTCGGGGCCGCGGTGGTGCGTTCAGGGGCCGCGGTGGTGCGTTCAGGGGCCGCGGCGGTGCGTTCAGGGGCCGCGGTGGTGCGTTCAGGGGCCGCGGCGGTGCGTTCAGGGCCTTTGCCCTCTGCAGGTGAAGAGCCTCTAAAACTCACCATGATCGTCTCTTCGGGCCGGAAGTCAGCGGAGCCGCGCGGAAAAGCAGCGCCCCGGGAACCGCGGCGCTCCGGGCGGACACACGTCGTAGCTCCCTGCCGGCGGCTCGAGGCGGCTCGTTTTCTCTCCTTCTTTCGCTCTTTCGCTCCCTCTTCTCCTCCTCCGACTCTCACTTTCACTTCGGCCGCACTGAGTGGCGTCACGCTGCGCGAGGAAACTTTACTATTGCTCAACCCGGCCACACACCCCCCGCGCGAAGCCACGCCCCCCGAGGGAGAGTGTGGACTTTCCCACTCAGTACTCATTACTCAATACTTAAGTACTCCTCAGTACTCATTACTCAATTCTTAAGTACTCCTCAGTACTCATTACTCAATACTTAAGTACTCCTCAGTACTCAAAAAGTTGAAAATCAGAGTGGAGTTTATTTTAGAGCCACTGAAGGAAAAAAAAATAAAAACACAACAAAAAACCTTAAAAAGTCGCCGGCTGTCGCACTAAAAACATTGACACGAGTTATAAGTGAATTATTTGTAATATTTCAGTGACCGAAGATAAATACAACGTAAAATACAAATGTATTTTTTTATACCAAAAAGTTAAAAAAACAAAAACAAACAATAAATAAATAAAAAGCCGTCCGCTATCAGAGTTTTTTAGTTTTTTTTGTCTGAGCCCACTGCTTTTTTTATTTTTAAAACTTCCCCAATGCAATTTTAAACTAAATCGTCTCTCTGGGACTCGTCTCTCTGGGAATCGTCTCTGGGACTCGTCTCTCTGGGACTCGTCTCTCTGGGACTCGTCTCTCTGGGAATCGTCTCTGGGACTCGTCTATCTGGGAATCGTCTCTCTGGGACTCGTCTCTCTGGGACTCGTCTCTCTGGGAATCGTCTCTCTGGGACTCGTCTCTTTGGGACTCGTCTCTCTGGGAATCGTCTCTCTGGGAATCGTCTCTCTGGGACTCGTCTCTCTGGGAATCGTCTCTCTGGGAGTCGTCTCTCTGGGAGTCGTCTCTCTGGGAATCGTCTCTCTGGGACTCGTCTCTCTGGGACTCGTCTCTCTGGGAGTCGTCTCTCTGGGAATCGTCTCTCTGGGACTCGTCTCTCTGGGAGTCGTCTCTCTGGGAATCGTCTCTCTGGGACTCGTCTCTCTGGGAATCGTCTCTCTGGGACTCGTCTCTCTGGGAATCGTCTCTCTGGGAATCGTCTCTCTGGGACTCGTCTCTCTGGGAATCGTCTCTCTGGGACTCGTCTCTCTGGGAATCGTCTCTCTGGGACTCGTCTATCTGGGACGACCCCTCACATCCAGGATCTCAGATCTTATTTAAAAGGTCAATAAACCATTAAAGTGGACAATAGAAGAAGACGAGTCGTCTCCTCTGGGACTTGGTGGGACACCAAGATGGCCGCCGGGACAATAGCCAAGATGACCACCGGGACAATAACCAAGATGGCCGCCGGGACAATAACCAAGATGGCCGCCTGCGGAGCGGCGCCACCCCCAGGTCTGTTCTAGTTTTAGAGCTGAGATTCTACGGTGGCCTGGAGGTGCAAAACTCTACGAACTTCACAAAACATTACAAACTAATAATTAAAAAAACAAAACACTACAAACTAGAGAAAATACTAGAACGTCTAAAACTAATGTGTGTGATAAAGTGTTGGTCAGCAATCCTGCCGGTATTTAGTGTCGGAGCAAACAAAAGACTTGTTCTGGGAAGTGGCGGACAAAAGCTTTAATTCACCCCCCCTCACCCCCCCTCTCTACACCCCCCACCCCCCCCCTCTACACCCCCCCCCCCTCCCCCCCCAGCAGCAGACTCATGTCCACATGACAGCCTGGTTTCCCATCAGCCACATGTGGAGCAACAAACAGGCTTTGTGTGGAGCTCAGAGGGGGTTCTGAGGGAACCCTGCAAAGATTGGTTCTGAATCGGTTCTGAATTGGTTCTGAATTTGATCTGAATTGGTTCTGAATTGGTTCTGAATCGGTTCTGAATTTGATCTGGATTTGATCTGAATTGGTTCTGAATTTGATCTGAATTTGATCTGAATTGGTTCTGAATCGGTTCTGAATCGGTTCTGAATTGGTTCTGAATCGGTTCTGAATTTGATCTGGATTTGATCTGAATTGGTTCTGAATTTGATCTGAATTTGATCTGAATTGGTTCTGAATCGGTTCTGAATCGGTTCTGAATTGGTTCTGAATTGGTTCTGAATTTGATCTGGATTTGATCTGAATTGGTTCTGAATTTGATCTGAATTTGATCTGGATTTGATCTGAATTGGTTCTGAATTTGATCTGAATTGGTTCTGAATCGGTTCTGAATCGGTTCTGAATCGGTTCTGAATTGGTTCTGAATTGGTTCTGAATGGACTTCAGTACAGGAGGAATGGAGACGGAGGCTAAAAGCAGACGTGAGCTTTGATTGACAGATGAACGAACGAGAAGAAGGTTCTGATCCTGAGACAAAGTGTCACCAGCTGCTGCAGAGCCACGCCCACTTTTACCTCTACTGCTGAGTTCAGTCTGACCACGCCCACTTTCACTTCTACTGCTGAGTTCAGTCTGGCCACACCCACTTTTACCTCGACTGCCGAGTTCAGTCCACCGATACCAGTACTAACTTTATGCTGCTGATACAGAGTACCGATACCAGTACTAACTTTATGCTGCTGATACAGAGTACCGATACCAGTACGAACTTTATGCTGCTGATACAGAGTACCGATACCAGTACTAACTTTATGCTGCTGATACAGAGTACCGATACCAGTACTAACTTGATGCTGCTGATACAGAGTACCGATACCAGTACGAACTTTATGCTGCTGATACAGAGTACCGATACCAGTACTAACTGTGTGCTGCTGATACAGAGTACCGATACCAGTACTAACTTTATGCTGCTGATACAGAGTACCGATACCAGTACTAACTTTATGCTGCTGATACAGAGTACCGATACCAGTACTAACTTTATGCTGCTGATACAGAGTACCGATACCAGTACTAACTTGATGCTGCTGATACAGAGTACCGATACCAGTACGAACTTTATGCTGCTGATACAGAGTACCGATACCAGTACTAACTTTATGCTGCTGATACAGAGTACCGATACCAGTACGAACTTTATGCTGCTGATACAGAGTACCGATTCCAGTACTAACTTTATGCTGCTGATACAGAGTACCGATACCAGTACGAACTTTATGCTGCTGATACAGAGTACTGATACCAGTACTAACTTTATGCTGCTGATACAGAGTACCGATACCAGTACGAACTTTATGCTGCTGATACAGAGTACCGATACCAGTACTAACTTTATGCTGCTGATACAGAGTACCGATACCAGTACGAACTTTATGCTGCTGATACAGAGTACCGATACCAGTACTAACTTTATGCTGCTGATACAGAGTACCGATACCAGTACAAACTTTATGCTGCTGATACAGAGTACCGATACCAGTACTAACTTGATGCTGCTGATACAGAGTACCGATACCAGTACGAACTTTATGCTGCTGATACAGAGTACCGATACCAGTACTAACTTTATGCTGCTGATACAGAGTACCGATACCAGTACTAACTTGATGTTGCTGATACAGAGTACCGATACCAATACTAACTTTATGCTGCTGATACAGAGTACCGATACCAGTACTAACTTTATGCTGCTGATACAGAGTACCGATACCAGTACTAACCTTTAGCTACTTCCTGAAGCATTATATCACATAATAGGCTCCTTGTAGTATCGGGGAGCTCTCCACTGAGTACTAGTACTCCAGGAGTACTCTGTACTCCATGAGTACTCCACGAGTACTCCGTATCCAACACTAAAATGTTTTCCACAGTTTTTGCTCACTGAGGATTCTGACGTTTCTGGTTGTTCTGCTAACGGCTGGATTGAGGTTTAGAGTTGATGCAGTTTATTCTTCCAGCATCCAGCAGGATTCTGAGTATCCAGGTACTCGTGGAGTATCCGGGTACTCGTGGAGTACCCGGGTACTCGTCACCAATAGATTCCGGGTCACAGTGACGGGCAGCGGCTCCGTCGGAATGTCAAGTGTCATGTTTTGAAAAGCTGCGGGGCAACAGGAAGCTGGCGTTACGTAACCTCGTCCTCCCAGATGTGAGTCGTCTCGTCTTCCTGCCCGGAAGCAAAAGTGGTGGAGGAGCCAGCTGGGAGCCAATCAGAAGCTCCGGAGGAGGGAGGGGGCGTGTCTCCACAGGTCGGCTCAGTCGCCATCGTGTGGTCGAACGAAGAACTGCAGCTAAAATCTCATCCCCTACGGAACGTTCTTCACTTCCTTCAGGAACGGTGAGACAACCGTTGACGAAAGTCGGTGATTTTATAAATGAATACATAAAAAAAATAAAGTTTCATTTTTGTTTGTTAGGGGTAATTAAAAATATAATCAGTCAATATATCGGTTATTAGAATTCTTTGTTCCCTGATGTCTAAATTTCCTCAAACGATCCCGGTCGTTCAGGATTAGATTCTTATTTTCTACATATTTTTATTGCGTCATTTCATATCATTAATTATTATTATTATACACTTGAAAATATTTCCAGCCTCAAGGGAAAATTATTTAAGTACATTTAAATACAAACAAAACCATCGTCTGTAATTTAAAGGACAAAGTTACCTACTTTACATGCTTAAGAAAATTACAAACTTAGAGCTACACTCGGTAGAACTAGAGCTACACTCGGTAGTTAGACTAGAGCTACATTCAGTAGATAACTAGAGCTACACTCGGTAGATAACTAGAGCTACATTCAGTAGATAGACTAGAGCTACACTCGGTAGATAACTAGAGCTACATTCAGTAGATAACTAGAGCTACACTCGGTAGATAACTAGAGCTACATTCAGTAGATAACTAGAGCTACATTCAGTAGATAGACTAGAGCTACATTCAGTAGATAGACTAGAGCTACACTCGGTAGATAACTAGAGCTACACTCGGTAGATAACTAGAGCTACATTCAGTAGATAGACTAGAGCTACACTTGGTAGATAACTGGAGCTACACTCGGTAGATAACTAGAGCTACACTCGGTAGATAACTAGAGCTACATTCAGTAGATAGACTAGAGCTACACTCGGTAGATAACTAGAGCTACATTCAGTAGATAACTAGAGCTACACTCGGTAGATAACTAGAGCTACATTCAGTAGATAGACTAGAGCTACACTCGGTAGATAACTAGAGCTACATTCAGTAGATAACTAGAGCTACACTCGGTAGATAACTAGAGCTACATTCAGTAGATAACTAGAGCTACATTCAGTAGATAGACTAGAGCTACATTCAGTAGATAGACTAGAGCTACACTCGGTAGATAACTAGAGCTACACTCGGTAGATAACTAGAGCTACATTCAGTAGATAGACTAGAGCTACACTTGGTAGATAACTAGAGCTACACTCGGTAGATAACTAGAGCTACACTCGGTAGATAACTAGAGCTACATTCAGTAGATAACTAGAGCTACACTCGGTAGATAACTAGAGCTACACTCGGTAGATAACTAGAGCTACACTCGGTAGATAACTAGAGCTACATTCAGTAGATAACTAGAGCTACACTCGGTAGATAGACTAGAGCTACATTCAGTAGATAGACTAGAGCTACACTTGGTAGATAACTAGAGCTACATTCAGTAGATAACTAGAGCTACACTCGGTAGATAGACTAGAGCTACATTCAGTAGATAGACTAGAGCTACACTCGGTAGATAACTAGAGCTACACTGGGTAGATAACTAGAGCTACACTCGGTAGATAGACTAGCGCTACATTCAGTAGATAGACTAGAGCTACACTCGGTAGATAACTAGAGCTACACTCGGTAGATAACTAGAGCTACACTCGGTAGATAGACTAGCGCTACATTCAGTAGATAGACTAGAGCTACACTCGGTAGATAACTAGAGCTACACTCGGTAGATAGACTAGCGCTACATTCAGTAGATAGACTAGAGCTACACTCGGTAGATAAACTAGAGCTACACTTGGGAGATAAATTAGAACTACACTCGGTAGACCTTCACCAATGAGTTAGAATCACTAGCATGATAGCCGTTAGCTCCTATCGATGCTAAGTAGACTGTCAGTTAGCAACGTCGCTGTGTGAAACACAGAGCGTCTCCATGGCAACAGACGCTGATCCACTTTGATCTCCATGAGGAGCCTCTCATCTGCTTTGTACGGGACACGTCTTTTGGGGGGGGGGATTTCTTCGGAAGCGCTTGGCGCTAGCGTCACAGAATCTAATTCTTCCAGGACATTTATTTCTCGCGGAGCTTCAGGAAGAAAGAAACGGTTGTTCCGATCGTCCACTTACACGTTTATTCAACAATAAGAACACGAAACACCTCAAAACAAGGCGTTTGTTTCCACGACTATGTACAAGCCCGTTATTTAAACATCCGACATTAAAGGAGGCGGAGCCTAGCAGAGGAGGCGGAGCCTCACGGCGACTCGTCGTAGACCAGCCGGACCAGCACCTTGTCGCCCAGGGCCTCGTTCTCTCGGTAAACGTACATCGTGTCGTCGCCGACTCCGCCCTCCTCGCCGACTCCGCCCTCCTCGTTGACTCCGCCCACCGCCGGCTCCTCGGGGAAGAGGTCGTCGTACGAGGCCACGCAGGGGTCGTGGTCCTGCAGCGCCGCCGGGTACGTCCTGCTCTCGATGCGCACCGAGCGCCGGACCGGCGTGAAGAAGCGAACCTCCCGACCCTCCAGCCGGGCCGACCAGCGCCTCCGACCCGGGGGGCCCCTGCAGGGGGGGGGGGCGACATGCTCACTACAGGGGTTTCCATGGAAACGGACCGACTCGTTGTGGCGCAATCAGCCAGATCTTGCTAAACACCCCCGAACAAAAACAGTTTCTCTGTCAACTCAGTGTTTTTCTGCGACGGTAATAATAAATACAAAAACCTGAAATACTAAAATTCCACAAAAGAAGAAGTGAATAAATAGGAAAAATAAATCAATTAGAAATACGACCATCAACAATCAATCGACTCAGTTTGGTTTCCAGAGTGGTGCCGGCCCTGGGGGCCCCCCTGGAGGCCCCCCATGGTTTCCAGAGTGGTGCCGGCCCTGGGGGCCCCCCTGGAGGCCCCCCATGGTTTCCAGAGTGGTGCCGGCCCTGGAGGCCCCTCATGGTTTCCAGAGTGGTGCCGGCCCTGGGGGCCCCCCTGGAGACCCCTCATGGTTTCCAGAGTGGTGCCGGCCCTGGGGGCCCCCTGGAGGCCCCTCATGGTTTCCAGAGTGCTGCCGGCCCTGGGGGCCCCCCTGGAGGCCCCTCATGGTTTCCAGAGTGCTGCCGGCCCTGGGGGCCCCCCTGGAGGCCCCCCATGGTTTCCAGAGTGCTGCCGGCCCTGGGGGCCCCCTGGAGGCCCCTCATGGTTTCCAGAGTGGTGCCGGCCCTGGGGGCCCCCTGGAGGCCCCCCATGGTTTCCAGAGTGGTGCCGGCCCTGGGGGCCCCCTGGAGGCCCCCCATGGTTTCCAGAGTGGTGCCGGCCCTGGGGGCCCCCTGGAGGCCCCTCATGGTTTCCAGAGTGGTGCCGGCCCTGGGGGCCCCCCTGGAGGCCCCTCATGGTTTCCAGAGTGGTGCCGGCCCTGGGGGCCCCCTGGAGGCCCCTCATGGTTTCCAGAGTGGTGCCGGCCCTGGGGGCCCCCCTGGAGGCCCCCCATGGTTTCCAGAGTGCTGCCGGCCCTGGGGGCCACGTACCCCGGCGTGGCGGTGATCTTGTACTTGACGAGGGACGAGGCGCCGCTCTGGCCCCAGATGAGAGCTCGGACGGGGTTGGGGGTCCCGGGGGGGTCGGGGGTCCCGGGGGGGTCGGGGGTCCCGGCCTGCCCTGCTTCACTGTGGCCCCCCCCAGAAGCTGCTGTAAGGAACCAGAGACGAGTCAGGAGGAGGAATCAGTGTCGTCTAACAAACCATCTGGAGACGAAACACAGGAAGAGCTTTTCTCTAAAGCCTCTTGACTCGTCACAATAAAAGCTTTTCTACGTTTCAAATTCAGTAAATAAAATGCTCATGATGTGGAACGACGGCGTGACGAAACGATTCCTGACCGAAGTCGACATGTGAAAAATGTGCTTTTCCACTTGAAACCGTCGCCGTGGAAACGGGGCCCGAGAGGAAGTCGGGGACGACGTCACCGCGGAGGTCAGAGGTCAGAGGACGACGTCACCGCCGAGGTCAGAGGTCAGAGGACGACGTCACCGCGGAGGTCAGAGGTCGACGTCACCGCGGAGGTCAGAGGTCAGAGGTCAGAGGCGAGGAGAGCAGCAGCTACCTTGGATTTCATCTTTCCTCTTCAGGATTTGGAAGATGACGGTACGTAGCTCGTCCACAGGCTGCAGGTGGAGAGAGAGAGAGAGAGAGAGAGAGAGAGACGGAGAGAGATAGAGAGAGAGAGAGAGAGAGAGACAGACGGAGAGAGAGAGACGGAGACAGAGAGACAGAGACAGAGAGACAGAGACAGAGACAGAGAGAGAGAGAGAGAGAGAGAGAGAGAGAGACGGAGAGAGAGAGAGAGAGAGAGAGAGAGAGAGACAGACGGAGACAGAGAGACAGAGACAGAGAGACAGAGAGACAGAGACAGAGACAGAGACAGAGAGAGAGAGAGAGAGAGAGAGAGAGAGAGAGGGAGAGAGAGAGAGAGAGAGAGAGAGAGACAGACGGAGAGAGAGAGACGGAGACAGAGAGACAGAGACAGAGACACAGAGACAGAGACAGAGAGAGAGAGAGAGAGAGAGAGAGAGAGAGAGAGAGAGAGGACCAGTGAAGGTTCAGAAACGTCCTTTATTCTCTCCCCAGTAGAAAATACTTCATGAGACGACCTCCGGCAGTAACTAGGTGACCACAGTAACTAGTTCCCTCCACCACAGTAACTAGGTGACCACAGTAACTAGTTCCCTCCACCACAGTAACTAGGTGACCACAGTAACTAGTTCCCTCCACCACAGTAACTAGGTGAGTACAGTAACTAGTTCCCTCCACCACAGTAACTAGGAGAGTACAGTAACTAGTTCCCTCCACCACAGTAACTAGCAGAGTACAGTAACTAGTTCCCTCCACCACAGTAACTAGCAGAGTACAGTAACTAGTTCCCTCCACCACAGTAACTAGGTGACCACAGTAACTAGTTCCCTCCACCACAGTAACTAGGTGAGTACAGTAACTAGTTCCCTCCACCACAGTAACTAGGAGAGTACAGTAACTAGTTCCCTCCACCACAGTAACTAGTTCCCTCCACCACAGTAACTAGGTGACCACAGTAACTAGTTACCTCCACCACAGTAACTAGGAGAGTACAGTAACTAGTTCCCTCCACCACAGTAACTAGGAGAGTACAGTAACTAGTTCCCTCCACCACAGTAACTAGGTGAGTACAGTAACTAGGAGAGTACAGTAACTAGTTCCCTCCACCACAGTAACTAGGTGACCACAGTAACTAGTTACCTCCACCACAGTAACTAGTTCCCTCCACCACAGTAACTAGGTGACCACAGTAACTAGTTACCTCCACCACAGTAACTAGGTGACCACAGTAACTAGTTCCCTCCACCACAGTAACTAGTTCCCTCCACCACAGTAACTAGGTGACCACAGTAACTAGTTCCCTCCACCACAGTAACTAGGTGACCACAGTAACTAGTTACCTCCACCACAGTAACTAGGTGACCACAGTAACTAGTTGCCTCCACCACAGTAACTAGGTGAGTACAGTAACTAGTTCCCTCCACCACAGTAACTAGGTGACCACAGTAACTAGTTCCCTCCACCACAGTAACTAGGTGAGTACAGTAACTAGGTGACCACAGTAACTAGTTACCTCCACCACAGTAACTAGGTGACCACAGTAACTAGTTGCCTCCACCACAGTAACTAGGTGAGTACAGTAACTAGTTGCCTCCACCACAGTAACTAGGTGACCACAGTAACTAGTTCCCTCCACCACAGTAACTAGTTCCCTCCACCACAGTAACTAGGTGACCACAGTAACTAGTTACCTCCACCACAGTAACTAGGTGAGTACAGTAACTAGTTCCCTCCACCACAGTAACTAGGTGACCACAGTAACTAGTTACCTCCACCACAGTAACTAGGTGAGTACAGTAACTAGGTGACCACAGTAACTAGTTCCCTCCACCACAGTAACTAGGTGACCACAGTAACTAGTTACCTCCACCACAGTAACTAGGTGACCACAGTAACTAGTTACCTCCACCACAGTAACTAGGTGACCACAGTAACTAGTTGCCTCCACCACAGTAACTAGGTGAGTACAGTAACTAGTTCCCTCCACCACAGTAACTAGGTGACCACAGTAACTAGTTCCCTCCACCACAGTAACTAGGTGAGTACAGTAACTAGGTGACCACAGTAACTAGTTGCCTCCACCACAGTAACTAGGTGAGTACAGTAACTAGTTGCCTCCACCACAGTAACTAGGTGACCACAGTAACTAGTTCCCTCCACCACAGTAACTAGTTCCCTCCACCACAGTAACTAGGTGACCACAGTAACTAGTTACCTCCACCACAGTAACTAGGTGAGTACAGTAACTAGTTCCCTCCACCACAGTAACTAGGTGACCACAGTAACTAGTTCCCTCCACCACAGTAACTAGGTGAGTACAGTAACTAGGTGACCACAGTAACTAGTTCCCTCCACCACAGTAACTAGGTGACCACAGTAACTAGTTACCTCCACCACAGTAACTAGGTGACCACAGTAACTAGTTACCTCCACCACAGTAACTAGGTGACCACAGTAACTAGTTGCCTCCACCACAGTAACTAGGTGAGTACAGTAACTAGTTCCCTCCACCACAGTAACTAGGTGACCACAGTAACTAGTTCCCTCCACCACAGTAACTAGGTGAGTACAGTAACTAGGTGACCACAGTAACTAGTTACCTCCACCACAGTAACTAGGTGACCACAGTAACTAGTTGCCTCCACCACAGTAACTAGGTGAGTACAGTAACTAGTTGCTTCCACCACAGTAACTAGGTGACCACAGTAACTAGTTCCCTCCACCACAGTAACTAGGTGACCACAGTAACTAGTTCCCTCCACCACAGTAACTAGGTGAGTACAGTAACTAGGTGACCACAGTAACTAGTTCCCTCCACCACAGTAACTAGGTGAGTACAGTAACTAGGTGACCACAGTAACTAGTTCCCTCCACCACAGTAACTAGGTGACCACAGTAACTAGTTACCTCCACCACAGTAACTAGGTGACCACAGTAACTAGTTGCCTCCACCACAGTAACTAGGTGAGTACAGTAACTAGTTCCCTCCACCACAGTAACTAGGTGACCACAGTAACTAGTTCCCTCCACCACAGTAACTAGGTGAGTACAGTAACTAGGTGACCACAGTAACTAGTTACCTCCACCACAGTAACTAGGTGACCACAGTAACTAGTTGCCTCCACCACAGTAACTAGGTGAGTACAGTAACTAGTTGCCTCCACCACAGTAACTAGGTGACCACAGTAACTAGTTCCCTCCACCACAGTAACTAGTTCCCTCCACCACAGTAACTAGGTGACCACAGTAACTAGTTACCTCCACCACAGTAACTAGGTGAGTACAGTAACTAGTTCCCTCCACCACAGTAACTAGGTGACCACAGTAACTAGTTACCTCCACCACAGTAACTAGGTGAGTACAGTAACTAGGTGACCACAGTAACTAGTTCCCTCCACCACAGTAACTAGGTGACCACAGTAACTAGTTACCTCCACCACAGTAACTAGGTGACCACAGTAACTAGTTACCTCCACCACAGTAACTAGGTGACCACAGTAACTAGTTGCCTCCACCACAGTAACTAGGTGAGTACAGTAACTAGTTCCCTCCACCACAGTAACTAGGTGACCACAGTAACTAGTTCCCTCCACCACAGTAACTAGGTGAGTACAGTAACTAGGTGACCACAGTAACTAGTTGCCTCCACCACAGTAACTAGGTGAGTACAGTAACTAGTTGCCTCCACCACAGTAACTAGGTGACCACAGTAACTAGTTCCCTCCACCACAGTAACTAGTTCCCTCCACCACAGTAACTAGGTGACCACAGTAACTAGTTACCTCCACCACAGTAACTAGGTGAGTACAGTAACTAGTTCCCTCCACCACAGTAACTAGGTGACCACAGTAACTAGTTCCCTCCACCACAGTAACTAGGTGAGTACAGTAACTAGGTGACCACAGTAACTAGTTCCCTCCACCACAGTAACTAGGTGACCACAGTAACTAGTTACCTCCACCACAGTAACTAGGTGACCACAGTAACTAGTTACCTCCACCACAGTAACTAGGTGACCACAGTAACTAGTTGCCTCCACCACAGTAACTAGGTGAGTACAGTAACTAGTTCCCTCCACCACAGTAACTAGGTGACCACAGTAACTAGTTCCCTCCACCACAGTAACTAGGTGAGTACAGTAACTAGGTGACCACAGTAACTAGTTACCTCCACCACAGTAACTAGGTGACCACAGTAACTAGTTGCCTCCACCACAGTAACTAGGTGAGTACAGTAACTAGTTGCTTCCACCACAGTAACTAGGTGACCACAGTAACTAGTTCCCTCCACCACAGTAACTAGGTGACCACAGTAACTAGTTCCCTCCACCACAGTAACTAGGTGAGTACAGTAACTAGGTGACCACAGTAACTAGTTCCCTCCACCACAGTAACTAGGTGAGTACAGTAACTAGGTGACCACAGTAACTAGTTACCTCCACCACAGTAACTAGGTGACCACAGTAACTAGTTACCTCCACCACCAGGCCCACGGCCTCCTCAAACAGCGGCAGGACGTCCAGGTCTCCGTCTTCCTCCATCAGTCGAGCTCGGCAGATCCAGTAGCGGGTGAACTTCCTCGCCACCGGCGGCAGCCGCGACAAGACTCCGCCCACCTGGTCTGGAGGACAACCCTGAGGGGGACGGGGGTCACAGGTCAGCGGGGATGGGGGGGGGGGGGGGGGGGGGGGGAGGAGGAGGAGGGGGGGGGGGTCTCCAGTACCTCCTCCAGCAGCTGGAGGCAGTCGGCCAGAGAGCGGTCCACGGCGCAGATCAGAGAGTGGGCGTCGTCCTCCTTCTTCATGGACGCCCAGAAAGGCGGGTCCTCGGGGGCGGGGGCCCTCCGGGGGGGGCGGGCCGCCGGCATCGACGGGCGCTTGTAGGAAATCCCTTTGGCCTGACGCCATTCCTGAAGCTTCCTCCTGCAGAGACGGACGACAACTTCACAACCCTGGAGAACTCACTGGTCCACCAGGGACTGCTACTGCTACTGCTACTGCTACTGCTACTGCTACTGCTACTGGCACCTGCACCTGCACCTGTACATGTACAGGTGCAGGTACAGGTGCAGGTGCAGGTGCAGGTGCAGGTGCAGGTGCAGGTACAGGTGCAGGTACAGGTACCAGTACTGGTACTACCCTCCCCACCGGCCCACACTAAACGTTTCCTACTTACAGCCGCTCCTCCTGGGCGCCGGTCTGGGTTCCGGGCCGGACCGGGACCTTCGTGGTGGCGTTTGAGTCGTGACCCGTGACCCTGGTGGTTCTGAGTGTCTGCGGTGCCGTTTGTGGTTCTGCAGGTCCGCCGCTGGTGGACCCGGGCGGCTCCCTGCGGTTCCAGTCTGGTTTCCTCTGCAGCTTGGCGGCGGGCCGCGGGGCCCCGGAGCCGGTCCGGGCCATCGGGTCGGAGGTCACCTTGGCAGAAGGCCTCCCCCCTCCGGCCGCAGAGCTCCGCCCGGTGGCGCCGCCTGCAGGCCGGGGGGCGGGTCGGGCGGACGTCGGTACCAATCCCTTCGTTGGCCGCTTGTCGCCCGGCGGCTGCGTTTCCCCGCGACCTCTGACCTCGGCGGAACGCGGCAGCGACCCGGGCAGCGTGCGTCTGGGCGCCTGGGCCTGCGCTCCGGTCGGTCCGGTGGCCCGGGGCCGCGGCACGGCGGGGGTGAGGCCGGTCCTGGTTCTGACCAGAGGCCCCAGACTGACCCTGGAGTCGGGCGACGCCGGCGGAACCGGCGGGGCGACTTGGGAGCCGGCGTGGATTCTGCCGCTGCGGCTCACGGCGAGCGTCCGCGGCGCGGGGGGAGGAGCTCTGATGGAAGTGGGAGGAGCTCTGAGGGAAGGGGGCGGAGCTCTGAGGGACGTGGGAGGAGCTCTGAGGGACGTGGGAGGAGCTCTGAGGGAAGGTGGAGGAGCTCTGAGGGAAGGTGGAGGAGCTCTGAGGGACGTGGGAGGAGCTCTGAGGGAAGTGGGAGGAGCTCTGAGGGAAGTGGGAGGAGCTCTGAGGGAAGGTGGAGGAGCTCTGAGGGACGTGGGAGGAGCTCTGAGGGAAGTGGGAGGAGCTCTGAGGGAAGATGGAGCTCTGAGGGAAGGTGGAGGAGCTCTGAGGGAAGGTGGAGCTCTGAGGGAAGGGGGAGGAGCTCTAAGGGAAGATGGAGCTCTGAGGGAAGGGGGAGGAGCTCTAAGGGAAGATGGAGCTCTGAGGGAAGGGGGAGGAGCTCTGAGGGAAGGTGGAGCGCCGGCGTCAGGAAGGAGGCGGGACTTGGAGGCGGTTCTAGCGAGGTTCTGGTTCCGTGAAGCCGCCGTGCCGCCTTGAATGTTGACTTTGTTGGAGACGCTCAGAACCGTAGCGGCGAGGTTCGGCCGGCCCGCCGCCGCTCCACCCTTCAGTCCTACTCCGTCACCTCGTCTCCGTGGGGCTTTGTTCTCTTTGATCTCCGCGACCTGGAAGCAGGGAATCAAACGTCACCTAGAAATCAGTGTCATGGAGCGAAACGGCCGTCGCCGTGGAAACGAGTCAGACGTGTGACAGCAGGAGAATCTCTACACCAATATTGGATCATTATTTTGCTTCGTAATGAAGAAATAAATGCCTCTGATCTGCCTGCTGGGAACTGAAACGACTTTCAAAGGTGCAGCGAGAAACTGAAACTTCCTCGATACCAAAAAGTGTTTTGTGTTTTTTTTCAAAACAAATGAATGAAGACGAACAAAAGACATTTAGATCCAGACGAGCCTGATCAGATCACACGATGCAGAAAGTGTCGTCGTACCGGAGGAGCTGAGGCGACGGGCTGCTTGGTGGGGCAGCTCTGACGGAGGTACGGCCTGGTGGGGGGGGGGCAAGGCAAGGCAAAGCTTCAGCGTCTGGTCAAACACACGGGAGACTCTGCAGCGCCTGGTGTCTTACCGGGGGTTTGGAACCTTCAGCCTCCCTCGAGCAGCCAGGAACTCTGCCAGCTTCAGCTTCCGCTGCTCTGCAGGGGCAAACGGGCAGTTTCACTAACGTCTCTGACGTCACACGTCCAGCAGAGGGCGCGCACGCTCCTCTCGTGTCACCCGAAATGACACGCGAGCAGATGAAGCTTAAACCCAGAAGTTTACCTCAGTGGGAGGGATTATATATATTATATATATATATACACACACACACACACACACACACACACCTGAGGGATTATGAACATGCAGGAAACTCATCAATGACGTCACCACGCGGTAATACATGGGGAATAATTAGTTATACGTGCTTATATTCAGCATTACAAACAAAACCAAGATTCAAAGTGTAATTTTATTAAGACTTAAACTGACATAGAAGCAGAAAAACGAGTCGTCACGTGAACGTCAACCGGTCAAGATGAGTCACAAACATCCTTAGTATTAGTATGAAACCAGAAACTATAACCTGCAACACATTAAAACCTGCAGATCGCCGTTTTATTTGACTGTAAAACAACATAACAGACCGCACGTGAGCGAGCGACCGCTAACTAGCGTTAGCATTAGCCTTAGCATGCTACACGGAGGAATCCGCAGCTTTAATAGAACATTAAACAACTCGCGAACCTTTCCTGGACAGCACCGACACGACCTCCTCTCCTTCTGCCATCGCTACTTTCTCTCTTTCTCTCTTTCTCTCCACTCGAGGCTGTTTTCTGGATAAAAAAATCTCCAGGCTGCAGTAAAAAGTTCGTTAAACTGACTCCATGACAGCAACTGGCTTTGTTTGAATACACCGCGGGGACACGCCCCCTCTTCTCTGATTGGACCGTTTGAAAGATTCGGGAAGGGATTCTATTGGCTGAAGTGCCGCACGCATCTGAGCGCCTATTGGAGGAGAGAATGTCAACAAGGCAACGTCGCAGTTGAGGTTGTAGTAGTAGTAGTAATAATAATAATATAATAACAATAATATCATAACAATAATAAAGTAATAATAATAAAGTAATAATATTAATAATAATAATAATATAACAATAATAAAGTAATAATAGTAATAATAATGATGATAATAAAATAACAATAATAAAGTAATAATAGTAATAATGATAATAATAATAATAATAATAACAACAATAATAATAATAATATAATAACAATAACAATGATAAAGTAATAATAGTAATAATAATGATAGTAATAACAATAATAATAAAGTATTAATAGTAATAATGATCATAATAATAATAATAATAATAATATAGTAACAATAACAGTGATAAAGTAATAATAATGATAATAATAACAACAATAATAATAATAATGATAATAACAATAACAATAACAATAATGATAGTAGTAATAATAAAAAATATATATAATTTTATTTCTATGAAATGTTTATCATCTTGTGATTTAACGTTTATCCGTTTTAAAATATTCGACCCCTGTTTGGGTTCATTTCTCTTAAAGGGCAAAGAAAACCAAGATTCCCATTATTTCTGAGGATTTATTTAAAACATAGAGCACAATCATTACACATCTCAATAATCAGCCAATAAATAAAAATGTTGCATAAATAGATAAATACATAGATAAGAGGTTGCTCGAACACAGGTTTGAGACGAGACAGCGCGATGCTGCCCCCCCGGGGGATAAACGTTGACACTGTCAACACATGAAGCTTCCACTTTGTGTACTTGGTACATACAGTAAATAAACACTCTGTATTACTTCAGAAGTCTGGTGGGCAGGCGTGCGGCGGCTCCTCAGATCTGCCGCTGGATGCTGAAGGTCTGGTGGCGCTGCGCCGCCGCCTCGCGGCTCATGGCCACCGGCCGGTCGTCCTGCTGCGCCGTGCTGATGAACCAGCCGGGGAAGCGGGCGGAGGCCAGCGTGCTGAGGTTCACGCCCGAGTCCTGCTTGTAGAAGAGGAAGCGCAGCAGCTCGCTGTCCCCACCGATGCTCTGCAGGACGGCTTTGTCCTCCACCACCTGAGGACAGACACAGTCCAGGTCAGAGGGGCTGGTCCTGGGTTTGGACGTGGCGTGGAGCCGGGGGGGGGGGGGGTCTTACCTCCAGGTGCAGGGCGGGGTCCTCGCCCTCGTCCTGGTGACACGACAGGTAGAGGCTGGTGTCCTTGATGCCCAGAGCCACGGGCCGGGCCTCGGTGCTGGGGACCGGGTGCACGTAGGTGGACATGTTGAGGAGGACTGGGGACACAACGGAGACAAACATCAGACACGCTGGATTTCTCCTCAAACAAACTCCAGTGTGAGACTCTCGTCACAATAAAGCTCCAGAAACAGTCGATCAATAGAGTTCCAGTAAAAGTTATTAAAAAATCAATAAAGTTGCAGAGAAAAATAAAAAGCATTATAGAGTTGCAGTAAAAGTTAAAAAGTATCAATAAAGCTGCAGAAATATTGAAAAAGTATCAATAAAGTTACAGTAAAAGTTATAAAGTATCAATAAAGTTGCAGAAATATTGAAAAAGTATCAATAAAGTTGCAGTCAAAGTTAAAGTATCAATAAAGTTACAGAAATATTGAAAAAGTATCAATAAAGTTGCAGTAAAAGTTATAAAGTATCAACAAAGTTGCAGAAATATTGAAAAAGTATCAATCGAGTTGCAGTAAAAGTTATAAAGTATCAATAAAGTTGCAAAAATATTGAAAAAGTATCAATAAAGTTGCAGTAAAAGTTATAAAGTATCAATAAAGTTGCAAAAATATTGAAAAAGTATCAATAAAGTTGCAGTAAAAGTTATAAAGTATCAATAAAGTTGCAAAAATATTGAAAAAGTATCAATAAAGTTGCAGTAAAAGTTATAAAGTATCAATAAAGTTGCAGTAAAAGTAAAAGTATCAATAAAGTTACAGAAATATTGAAAAAGTATCAATAAAGTTGCAGTAAAAGTTATAAAGTATCAATAAAGGTGCAGAGAAAATTAAAAAGTATCAAAGTTTCAGTAAAAGTTAAAAAGCATCAATAAAGTTCAAGTCAAAATGTAAAAGTATCAATAGAGTTTCAGCAAAAGTGATAAAGTATCAATGAAGTTGTAGTAAAGCTGCTTCATATCAACGACCTGCTGCTGAACTCCGTCAGGAAGCGACTCGTTATAAACACTTTTTAGAAACTTAGATCAAGTTTGGTGTTTCTGGTGTTTCTGGTGTTTCTGGTGTTTCTGGTGTTTCTGGTGTTCCCGGTGTTCCCGGTGTTCCCGGTGTTCCCGGTGTTCCCGGCGTTGCCTTGCTCACCCCTGCGGTTGGCGCTGCCGCCCTGCAGCATGACGGCGTGCAGCTCCATGCTGCTCTGCAGCAGAACCAGGCTTCTCTTCTGACTGTCGCTGACGCTGCACTGGTGCTGCTCCGTCCGGCTGAAGAGAGGCGGGGGGGCGGCGCAGCGCTCCAGCACCACTTGTTCTGAGGCAGGAAGCAGAAGGAGGGTCAGCGGGGGGTGGGGGGGTGGAGGGGGGTCAGGTGGGGGGGGGGGGGGGGACTCACCCTCCACGATGCTGTCCAGCATGACGCTCAGCAGGTTCTCGTCCCTGAAGTCGGTGCTGAGGACGGGCGGGTGGCGGGCGGCCCCCCCCAGCCTCTCCAGGGCCACGATGAGGTTGACGACGCCCCGCAGGGTGACGGGGTGACGGGAGACCTGCAGGTCCAGACCCTCCGGCAGCTTCAGGCTCCACAAGTCTCTCATGTTCATCTGGGCCTCCATCGTTTTCTGGCTGGACGAGAAGGAACGAGTCAAAATACTCTTTCATCTTTTCTCCTTTTGTTTCTTCTTCTTTTCACTCTTTCATCTTTTCTCCTTTTGTTTCTTCTTCTTTTCACTCTTTAATCTTTTCTCCTTTTGTTTCTTCTTCCTTTCACTCTTTTATCTTTTCCCTCTTTTATTTTTTCTCCTTTTGTTTCTTCTTCTTTTCACTCTCTTCTCTTTTTACTCTTTTTGCTTTCTTCTTCTTTTCACTTTTTTGTTTTTTCTCTTTTTTCTCTAATTTTCTTTTCCTTTTTTCTATTATTTTTTTCCTTTTTCATTTCTATTATCCATTCTCTTTTTTTTTACTTGTTAAATTTTTTCTTTCTTTTCAGCTCCTTTTTTTATTTTTTCCTTCTGTAGTTACATCTTTTCTCTCTCTTTTCTCCCTCTCTTTTCTCTCTCTCTCTTTCCTCTTAGTCTGTTGCTGCTCCAGTAAGAAACATTCTGACTGCATGTCTACAGAAGTTACTCCTCAGTTACAGTTACTTTACTGGTCGACACAGCAGAAGTTACTCCTCAGTTACAGTTACTTTACTGGTCGACACAGCAGAAGTTACTCCTCAGTTACAGTTACTTTACTGGTCGACACAGCAGAAGTTACTCCTCAGTTACAGTTACTTTACTGGTCGACACAGCGGGCCAACAAAAACAAGAACAAACTGACAAAAAACAGTTTTTACTCAACAAACTAATGTTCTACATAGAATTAATTCTATATCTGCAATAGGATGTGTGTGTGTGTGTGTGTGCGTGCGTGTGTGTGTGTGTGTGTGTGTGTGTGCGTGCGTGTGTGTGTGTGTGTGTGTGTGTGTGTGTTTACCTTTTGGATGCTGGAGATCAGAAGTCGTCTGATGAGTCTCAGGTGTGTGTATGAAGGTGTGTTCCTGTGCCGACCTGTTTATAGTCTCAGCCCCCTGGCCCCGCCCCCTGGCCCCGCCCCCCCCCCCGCAGTTCATCCGCGTCACGCACAGGAAGTGTGATGAAGAAATCGTGGACTTCCACCACGCCGCGCCGTTAAAACCGCCGTTGCGTCACGTTGAGGAATGAGAGATGAGAAATGAGGGCCGGATGTAATTCTAGATCTAACACCACTACTGTTTGTTTGTGGGTTTATTTATTTATTTGTTTAAATAAATACTTTGTATATTTAAACACATGAATTTATGTAATTTTATCTATTTAAAACATATTTTTAAATACATTTGATTTATTTTAATATTTTAAATATATGCTTGGATGCATATGTATGTATTTATTTATTTATTTAAAAATATATTTATGTACTTATTTTAAATACATTATTTCTTTAAATAAATACTTAATATATTTAAGTACATTTATGTAATTTTATTTATTTAAAACACATTTTTAAATGCATTTTATTTATTTTATTATTTAAAATATATGCTTAAATGCATATTTATGTACTTATTTTAAATACATTTATCTGTTTAAATAAATACTTAATATATTTAAATACATGAATTTATGTAATTGTATTTATTTAAAACACATTTTAAAATATATATTATTTATTTTAATATTTAAAATATATGCTTGAACGCATATTTATGTATTTATGTATTAAAAAATATATTTATGTGCTTATTTTAAATACATGTATTTGTTTAAATACTTACTATACTTCTGATACATTTATCTCTCTATGATTAAGGTTCTGACACCAGACGATGACACACAGTAGGCGGGGTCATGTTGTGATGTCACACCGTACGGTGGCGAGGCAGAGACCATACCGGTACGTCTGACATCACAGGAAGAGTAAACAAATAAACAAAAAGAATCAATAAAGTTCAAATAGAAAAAGGATCAATAACTTTTCTGCAGAAGTTCAAAAGCGCGGGCAGAAACTTGAGGCGTGGTGTGAAAGCAAAACTTTTCTGAAACGGTGAAACGCCGGTCTTCCTCCGGAGCCGTTGTGCAAACAAGGTTGTCGGTTGAATCCCGCCTCAGGTAGCAGCACAACGACTTTCAGTGTTTGAGTCAGAGTCTCGGTCTGAGTTTGGGTTTTTTCCTCCGACGAGAGGCTGAATGTGATGATGACGTCATGGAGGGCGAGGGGGCGGAGCCTCGGCTCCCTGTGATGAAGCTTTGAAGCTTTGAAGTGTCGCAACGAGACGAGAGAAACATGAGTCTGTGAAATTACAAAACAACCGTTTAATCTGATCTTTGTCAACCGCAGGGTTTCCAGGTGAGGAGGAGGAGGAGGAGGAGGAGGAGGAGGAGGAGGAAGAGGAGGAAGAGGAGGAAAAGGAGGAGGAGGAGGAGGAGGAGGCGCAAGAGGAGGAAGAGGAGGAAGAGGAGGAAGAGGAGAACCAAACATAGACAAACATCTGCTGAGGCCCAATTTCCACATTTTAAAATGATAATTTTTGCATTTTCGTTTCACAAAAATTTCATGTTCACATGATGTTTTGAAAGCCATTGTACAGTGACTGTCAAAATAAAAGTACCAGGTTGGATTGTTATTACAGTGACTGTCAAAATAAAAGAGCCAGATTGTTCGGGCTCGCAGCAGAACTACTTTCCACACGGTGGCGCCGCAGCGTTCCGGAAACGCTTTCATGTTTTCTGCGTCTCCGAGCCCCGTCGTCATGGAAACAGTCGCCCAAAAGTTTAGCGTATTTACTTGAAACCGTTGCCGTGGAAACGAGCCGATCAGCAGTTTGGAGAGTAAAAGGAGACGGTCGGGACGAGAACGATACCGTGACTCACTGAGTCGTTTGTTGTCTGACGAGTCGCGTCTGGAAAACAAAGTGTTGTTGTGGGAGTTTGACTCGTCTCGTCCTGCCGGGAGGCGCCGAGTCACCGCAGAGCCGCAGAACCCTCACCGGTTCTTCTCTTTCACC
Organism: Blennius ocellaris; assembly: GCF_963422515.1. Classification (NCBI taxonomy): domain Eukaryota; kingdom Metazoa; phylum Chordata; class Actinopteri; order Blenniiformes; family Blenniidae; genus Blennius; species Blennius ocellaris. The sequence goes on along the minus strand of NW_027661963.1, from coordinate 136,450 downwards.
ACTTTCCTCCTGCAGAACCTCAACTGGTGGAATCCAGGTTTTACCTGCAACCCGGAGCTGGAGCCGGAACAGAACCGGAGCCGGAGCCGGAGTAGAACCGGAGCCAGAGCAAAACCAGAGCCGGAGCCGGAATAGAACTGGAGCCGGAGTCGGAGTAGAACTGGAGCCGGAGCCGGAGCCGGAGCCGGAGGCGGAGAAGAACCAGAGCCGGAGTAGAACCGGAGCCAGAGCAAAACCGGAGCCGGAGCCGGAATAGAACTGGAGTCGGAGCCGGAATAGAACTGGAGTCGGAGTCGGAGTAGAACTGGAGCCGGAGCCGAAGCCGGAGTCGGAATAGAACTGGAGCCGGAGTTGGAATAGAACTGGAGCCGGAGTTGGAATAGAACTGGAGCCGGAGCCGAAGCCGGAGTTGGAGTAGAACTGGAGCCGGAGTTGGAGTAGAACTGAAGCCGGAGTCGGAATAGAACTGGAGCCGGAGTTGGAGTAGAACTGAAGCCGGAGTCGGAATAGAACTGGAGCCGGAGTTGGAATAGAACTGGAGCCGGAGCCGAAGCCGGAGTCGGAATAGAACTGGAGCCGGAGTTGGAATAGAACTGGAGCCGGAGCCGAAGCCGGAGTTGGAGTAGAACTGGAGCCGGAGCCGGAGCCGGAGAAGAACCAGAGCCGGAGAAGAACCGGAGCCCATGGCGGAGAAGAACTGGAGCCGGAGCCGGAAAAGAATCGGAGCCGGAGAAGAACCGGAGCCGGAGCCGGACGGACCGGAGTCCGGGAGCAACAGCTCAGCAAAGCTCAGTGAACCTGCTGGGGTTCACAGGGACAAACAAACAAGCAAGAAAATAAACACAAACACAACAAAAACAAGCAAATAAACACACATTGACAAACAAACAGTGAGAAGCACAAACAAACAAACAGTGAGAAGCACAAACAAACAAACAGTGAGAAGCACAAACAAACAAACAGTGAGAAGCACAAACAAACAAACAGTGTGACTCATCATGAGCTTGTTTATCAGGTTGATCGTCAGTCGGACTCGTTTATTTCCTTGAAACTGAAAAATTCCCACATTAGAAAGTTTTTAAGAGAAATTAATGATCAAAGGTTTTTGTTGGTTCAGAATCTTTTTTAAATAAAACTTTAAAATACTTTGATCTGTTGTTTTAAACTGTTAAAATAAAGTTTCACTGAATCCTGAAAGTCCTGAGGAGCAGGGTGTGTCGGAACACACACACACACACACGCACACACACACACACACACACACACACACACACACTAGTAAAACTCCACGTGAGTCATGGAGTTTTACTACTGCTGACAGATTAGTACAATATTAAACACACGCGCACGCGCACGCCCACACCCACACACACACACACACACACACACACACACACACACACACACACACACACACACACACACACACACACACACACACACACACACACACACACACACACACACACACACACACACACACACACACACACACACACACACACACACACACACACACACACACAGTTTTCAGTAGTTATATTCACATATTTCTAAATATAAACCAGGAGACGTTCTGATTTTTATATTTTTATAAGAAACACGACAAAAACAAAAGTTGTGATTTGTTTGTTTGAAGATTTTTCTTTAATTCAGTTTTTGTTTCCATTTCCTCTGGTGAGACGGGGACGGGGGTCGTCCTCAGACGGGGGACGGCGGTCGTCCTCAGTAGATGGACGGTGGTTGTCCTCAATCTGAGGACGACCACCGTCCATCTGAGGACTTTATTTTAACAGTTTCAAACAACGAATCAAAGATGGAGGACAGTGGTTGTCCTCAGACCAGGGACGGTGGTCGTCCTCAGATGGGGGACGGGTCGTCCACAGACTGGGGACGGTGGTCGTCCTCAGATGGGGGACGGGTCGTCCACAGACTGGGGACGGTGGTCGTCCTCAGATGGACAGTGGTCGTCCTCAGACGGAGGACGGTGGTCGTCTTCAGACGGGGGACGCGTCGTCCTCAGATGAAGGACAGTGGTTGTCCTCAGACGGGGGACGGTGGTCGTCCTCAGATGGACAGTGGTCGTCCTCAGACGGAGGACGTTGGTCGTCTTCAGACGGGGGACGCGTCGTCCTCAGATGAAGGACAGTGGTTGTCCTCAGATGGACAGTGGTCGTCCTCAGACGGAGGACGGTGGTCGTCTTCAGACGGGGGATGCGTCGTCCTCAGATGGACAGTGGTCGTCCACAGATGGACAGTGGTCGTCCTCAGACGGAGGACGGTGGTCATCTTCAGACGGGGGACGCGTCGTCCTCAGATGAAGGACAGTGGTCGTCCACAGATGGACAGTGGTCGTCCTCAGACGGAGGACGGTGGTCGTCTTCAGACGGGGGACGCGTCGTCCTCAGATGGACAGTGATCGTCCTCAGACGGGGGACGCGTCGTCCTCAGATGGGGGACGCGTCGTCCTCAGAGGAACAAAACCAGTTTAATAACTTCATATAATCAGCATTAAAAAAACGCTGAGTCATGAAATCCCCACCAGGACGTTTAGCATAGTTTAATTTGTAGTTTCATGTGACTTCCTGTAGTTTCCTCAGTGACGTTCAGGAAGTTCGATTTAAAAATGTTTTCTTTTCTCCGTCGCTCTGCAGGTTTTTGTTTTATTTTGTTTTGTTTCGCGGCTTCAGACTGAAAAATAAACAACGAGGACGTCGAGGCTCCGTAGAGGAAAATATCTCGGCTTTATTAACAACGATCGTCTTCAAAACTCATCAGGACAGAAATTATAAAACAGTATTTACACTTCATTTCTCTGTCGTCTTGAATCAAAGCAGGCCAGAGAGAAACAACAACAATCATCTCCTTTCCCACAAACAAACAAACAAACAAGAGTTCATCCATTCGCTCTGTTCCCCGATTCAACAAATAAAAAACTGTTCATCACAATTACTGAGTGTTCTGAGGTACAAAAACACACACACACACACACGGAGGGGGAGGGGCTCAAACAACTTCACTTCAGTCAGAAAAATCCACACAACCAATAGAAACCCTGATTTAAAGTGTGTGTGTGTGTGTGTGTGTGCTCCCATTGAGAAACAAAGGGCACCAAAGTGCTGAGTCAGCAGAATCTTTGCGTTCTTTCTTTCTCCCCTCAAACAGGAAGTAGAAGCAGAACCAGGAGAATCTCCAGGTTTACGACAGAAGAGCTGGCAGATCGTTTTGGTTGCGTCACGTCTTCAGACGAGACGAGCTCGTCTTCCTCACGCCGGCCCTCGTCTTCCTCACGCCGTGATTCAGACGCCAGGGTCACGCCGGCTGAACTCTACTTGTGCGTAAAGGTGAATGTCGTGCGGGTGGGGAGGGGGGGGGCGGGGGCGGGGGAGGGGCTGAAAGATTCCAGGTTTTCACTGCGAGGACGTGGATTTTCACCGAGGCGTCATAAAAAAAAAAAAAAAGTCCAGAGTGATTCTAGTGATTTCCTGGACGAACGCCAAAAAAAACGAAAGAATTCCGCGGCTCAGAAACAGGAAGTGAAACCGCCGCTTCCTGGCGCCTCTGGTGTTCAGGTTCCCCGAAGAACCTTTGTGTCGGTTCTGTGGCTGCAAAGTCACGGCGTGACGATACGACGATACGCCGACGACACGCTGCAGAATTTAGATGCTTGTAGAAGTTTTTAGACCCTTTTTTAGTTCGGACTATGTTTAGACTGTTTTCTAGAGTCAGGACTATGTTTAACCTGGTTTTCTGGAACCAGGGGGCCGATCTGGAACCAGAAGGCTGATCTAGAACCAGGGGGCCGATCTGGAACCAGGAGACCGATCTAGAATCAGGAGACTGATCTAGAACCAGGAGACTGATCTAGAACCAGGAGGCTGATCTAGAACCAGGAGACTGATCTAGAACCAGGAGGCTGATCTGGAGTCGTTACAGTTTCTCTGTTCTATATAAAGGACTCGTGTTCTAGAAGTCAAACCAGATACAGATTGTTGATCTGAAGTTTGAACCTGGTGCGGACTTGTTTCTGGACTATGGATGGTGTTTGGAACCCCCCCCCCCCCCCCCCCCCCCCCCCCCCCCCCACACACACACACACACACACACACACACACACACACACACACACACACACACACACACACACACACACACACACACACACACACACACACACACACACACACACACACACACACACACACACACAGAACTGAATAAATAAAGTCTTTGATTTTCATAAAGTTTTCTCTCGTCAGGAGGATCAAACTTCCCTCTTTTGGTTTTTTTCCCGTTCCCATCAGGTGACGGACAGTTTTGGTCTCACCCCCCCTCCCTCACCTCTCCACCCCCCCCCCCCACAGCCCCCCACCATCCCCCTTATTAAAAAGCCTCTTCTTCCTGCTCAGGTCCAGCAGGGGGCGACATCATCAACGTACCGACATTCTTCTCAGTGATTGTCTTAAACACAGTACAGACTGTCTACAGACCGTCTACAGTACTATCAACAGTACTGTCTACAGACCGCCTACAGTACAGACCGTCTACAGTACAGACCGTCTACAGTACTATCAACAGTACTGTCTACAGACCGTCTACAGTACAGACCATCTACAGTACAGACCGTCTACAGTACAGACCGCCTACAGTACAGACCGCCTACAGTACAGACTGTCTACAGTACAGACCGTCTACAGTACTATCAACAGTACTGTCTACAGACGGTCTACAGTACAGACCGTCTACAGTACAGACGGTCTACAGTACAGACGTCTACAGTACAGACCGTCTACAGACGGTCTACAGTACAGACGGTCTACAGTACAGACCGAGGTACTACTACCAGGTAAAGGTCTCTGGCAGGGAACCGTGAGGAAGACGAGGACTTCTGGACCTTCAGACCTCGTCGGTCCCTGAAGCTGACGGAGACGGAGGCTCCGCCTCCATGGAGGCCGTTTCCATGGAAACACCCCGGAGCGGCGGCGTTCTGCCAGCAGAGGGAACCAGGAACCAGGAACCAGGAACCAGGAACCAGAAACCAGAAACCAGGACTTCTTTTGGCAACAGAAACTCTCAACTTGGCCTTTTTAGAAAAAAACTCTAGAAATTGCATAAAATGTTTTTCTCTCCTGGTTCTGCTTTGGTTTGAAACCTGATTTTCCCTGGAGGCTCCTGGAGGCCCCTGGAGGCCCCTGGGGGTTCCTGGAGGCCCCTGGAGGCCCCTGGAGGCTCCTGGAGGTTCCTGGAGGCCCCTGGAGACCCCCCCCTGCTGGTCAAACCAGTTCTTCACAACCTCAATAATCTGTCACAAACATTTCTTCAAGACGTCAGTTTGACA
>NW_027661963.1:122319-130912 GCF_963422515.1 Blennius ocellaris | reverse complement strand
GGCGGGCCGCTGGAAAGGAGTAGGTGACGTCAGTTCCCCCCTGCTTGCAGAAACAAACATGGCGGTGGAGCGGAGCGGACGGAGCCTCACGGGAACCTTGCTCCTCTTCTCCTGCGTGTTGGCGGGCGGCCGCGCCGCCGCGGCGCTCCCGGGGCCCGCCAACGGCACGCGGATCCTCGGCATGCGCCTGGAGAGGAGCGACCGGCCGTCCGCCACCACCGAGCAGGGCGTCATCCAGGTGACCGAGGGCAGCAACATCCTGCTGCGCTTCTACGGGCTGCGCCTGCTGCCGAACACCACGGAGCTCATCCGCTTCGCGGAGCTCTACTCCAGCGAGACGGAGGACGACGAGTCGGGCGCCGTCGCCTACGCGAACCGCACCTGCCCGGAGTACACCAAGGACGTGGCGGTGAGGGGCCCCATGGAGGTGAAGAGCCAGAACACGGCCGGCGTGGTGAGCCTCAGCATCAAGCAGCTCCGGAAGAGCGAGGTGGTCAAGGTGTTCGGGCTCTGCGTGCTGGACCGCCGCGACCAGCGCTGGTACCTGCTGGACGACGAGGACGGCCGCCTGCGCGTGGTGGAGGTGAAGAAGTCCCTGCTGCCCGTGTGGCTGCAGGTCATCCTCATCTCCTTCCTGCTGGTGCTGTCGGGCATGTTCAGCGGGCTGAACCTGGGCCTGATGGCCCTGGACCCCATGGAGCTGCGCATCGTGCAGAGCTGCGGCACGGACAAGGAGAAGAGGTACGCCCGCAAGATCGAGCCCATCCGCCGCAAGGGCAACTACCTGCTGTGCTCGCTGCTGCTGGGCAACGTGCTGGTGAACACCACGCTCACCATCCTGCTGGACGACCTGATCGGCTCGGGGCTGGGCGCCGTGGTGGCCTCCACCATCGGCATCGTGATCTTCGGCGAGATCGTGCCGCAGGCGCTGTGCTCGCGCCACGGGCTGGCGGTGGGCGCCAACACCATCATGGTCACCAAGCTGTTCATGCTGCTCACCTTCCCGCTGTCCTGGCCCATCAGCAAGCTGCTGGACTGCGTGCTGGGCCAGGAGATCGGCACGGTGTACAACCGGGAGAAGCTGGTGGAGATGCTGAAGGTGACGGAGCCCTACAACGACCTGGTGAAGGAGGAGCTCAACATGATCCAGGGCGCGCTGGAGCTGCGCACCAAGACGGTGGAGGACGTGATGACGGCCGTCGGCAACTGCTTCATGATCCACAGCGACGCCGTGCTGGACTTCAACACCATGTCGGAGATCATGGAGAGCGGCTACACCCGGATCCCGGTGTGCGAGGACGAGCGCTCCAACATCGTGGACATCCTGTACGTCAAGGACCTGGCCTTCGTGGACCCGGACGACTGCACCACGCTGAAGACCATCACCAAGTTCTACAACCACCCGGTGCACTTCGTGTTCCACGACACCAAGCTGGACTCCATGCTGGAGGAGTTCAAGAAAGGTTGGTGGGGGGGGGGGGAGGGGGGGTTCCACGCAGGTTCTCAACTCTGGTTTATCTGGAGAACCGCCGTCCACCTGTTGTCACTTCCCGTCCCAATACCCCAATGAGTCTACCAGGCTATTCCGATACCAGACTATTCCAATACCAGACTACCAGACTATTCCGATACCAGACTATTCCAATACCAGACTATTCCGATACCAGACTATTCCGATACCAGACTATTCCGATACCAGACTATTCCGATACCAGACTATTCCAATACCAGACTACCAGACTATTCCGATACCAGACTATTCCGATACCAGACTATTCCGATACCAGACTATTCCGATACCAGACTATTCCAATACCAGACTGTTCCGATACCAGACTATTCCGATACCACACTATTCCGATACCAGGCTGTTCCGATACCAGGCTGTTCCGATACCAGGCTGTTCCGATACCAGACTGCTCCGATACCGGACTATTGCGATACCGGACTATTGCGATACCGGACTATTGCGATACCGGACTATTGCGATACCAGACTATTCCCCATACCAGACTATTCCCCATACCAGACTATTCCCCATACCAGACTATTCCCCAACCAGACTATTCCGATACCAGACTGCTCCGATACCAGACTATTCCCCATACCAGACTATTCCCCAACCAGACTATTCCGATACCAGACTGCTCCGATACCGGACTATTGCGATACCGGACTATTCCCCATACCAGACTGCTCCGATACCGGACTATTGCGATACCGGACTATTGCGATACCGGACTATTGCGATACCGGACTATTGCGATACCGGACTATTGCGATACCGGACTATTGCGATACCAGACTATTCCCCATACCAGACTATTCCCCATACCAGACTATTCCCCATACCAGACTATTCCCCAACCAGACTATTCCGATACCAGACTGCTCCGATACCAGACTATTCCCCATACCAGACTATTCCCCAACCAGACTATTCCGATACCAGACTGCTCCGATACCGGACTATTGCGATACCGGACTATTGCGATACCGGACTATTGCGATACCAGACTATTCCCCATACCAGACTATTCCCCAACCAGACTATTCCGATACCAGACTGCTCCGATACCGGACTATTGCGATACCGGACTATTGCGATACCAGACTATTCCCCATACCAGACTATTCCCCATACCAGACTATTCCCCATACCAGACTATTCCCCATACCAGACTATTCCCCATACCAGACTATTCCCCAACCAGACTATTCCGATACCAGACTGCTCCGATACCGGACTATTGCGATACCGGACTATTCCCCATACCAGACTATTCCCCATACCAGACTATTCCCCATACCAGACTATTCCCCATACCAGACTATTCCCCATACCAGACTATTCCCCAACCAGACTATTGCGATACCGGACTATTGCGATACCGGACTATTGCGATACCGGACTATTGCGATACCAGACTATTCCCCATACCAGACTATTCCCCAACCAGACTATTCCGATACCAGACTGCTCCGATACCGGACTATTGCGATACCGGACTATTGCGATACCAGACTATTCCCCATACCAGACTATTCCCCATACCAGACTATTCCCCATACCAGACTATTCCCCATACCAGACTATTCCCCAACCGGACTATTGCGATACCGGACTATTGCGATACCGGACTATTGCGATACCAGACTATTCCCCATACCAGACTATTCCCCATACCAGACTATTCCCCATACCAGACTATTCCCCATACCAGACTATTCCCCATACCAGACTATTCCCCAACCAGACTATTCCCCAACCGGACTATTGCGATACCGGACTATTCCGGTACAAGACTATTCCGGTACCAGACTATTCCGGTACCAGACTATTCCGGTACCAGACTATTCCCCATACCAGACTACGTCATGGTCTCTAATAAACTAGCTCTATGTTTAGACCATGAGGACAATGTGGGGGACTGAGTGACGACATGGTCTCTAATAAACTAGCTCTATGTTTAGCCCTCACAATCTCTTTATTAATCCAGGAGAGATTCTTCATCAGCGCAGCTCCACCCACTGGGACTATTTCAGGGAGTCTCGGGTGGAGGAGGACGCAGCGTGGCGGAGGAGTGACTCTCCTGGAGGGTTAAGACGCTGTGGTGTTTTGAGCCTAAAATCCGTCCAAACAGAGACGTGTCGGTTAGCACAACGCCGCTAGTTCCGCTAGTTCCCTTAGCATGCTGAAGCTGGCTGCAAACTGTGGACTGGATTTCCTGACTCGTGACTCCGCCTCTCATTGAGACTCGCCTCCGTTCGGGGAATCCAGTCCACAGTTTGCAGCCGGCAGAGGAACAGAACCTCCGCAGGCTGGATCTGGAGTTTCTGATCCGGGAATCACGTTCATACCGGAACCGGATCCTGGATCGGATCGACTCCGGATCGACTCCTTTTTTCTCTAAACACTGGCCGCATGCTGGGAACTGTACACGTCAGATCCAACCTCTCACCTCCAGTCAAACACTCGCCGCTTCAAAACACTCCGATAAAAGAGCCGCTATCACAATAAAGTGGAGTCTAAAGTTTCTCTCCAGGACGGAGAGCTCGAACGGAGCGAAGGAGAGTAAACTCAGGGACCTCGGGGTGTTTATTAATCCGCCATGTCATCAATTCTCTGACAAGCCAAGTGTCCAGGTGATCAACCTGCCGACCGATAAATCAACATGTGAGGCAGGAAAGTTTGAAGAATCATTTAACGAAGCCCAACATTGGTTTTTTTACGATTTCTCTCCAAACACCGATGCACCGATATCGGTCCTGATATTGGTATTGTATCGGTACTGATACTGATACTGGTATTGGTGCCGATACTGGTATTGGTGCCGATACTGGTATTGGTATCGGTATTGGTACCGATACTGGTATCGGTATTAGTATTGGTATCGGTATTGGTACCGATACTGGTATTGGTACCGATACTTGTAATGGTATTGGTACCGATACTTGTAATGGTATCGGTATCGGTACCGATACTAGTATTGGGATTGGTATCGGTACCGATACTGGTATCGGTATCGGTGCATCCCTACATTTGACTGATTTCAAGACAAACGCGTGACGTTGCGTGGAAAAGACAAGGTGTATTTGTGCGTGAAGGCTGAGGCCAAACCTTCCTGGCGTCGCCACGACGACCCACTGGCTCGACCTTTCCGCCGACCTTTTGGCGTCACGGGTCGAGCTGCGGGGAAGCCGTGATGTCTCCTCTTCCTCCCGTCGCCCTCCACAACCTGCCACCCGGGCGGGGGGCGGGGGGGGGGGAACCTTCGGCGGGGAAGGAGAAACGTGACGGACGAGCTTGAAGAGAACTTGTTTGTGAAAGTTTCTCGTGGCTCTGGAATCGGTCTGATGTCCAGGTTTTGTGTGAATCGTAAACACTTCCCAGTTTCACTTCTCTGTTTTAACACACACACACACACACACACACACACACACACACACACACACACACACACACACACACACACACACACACACACACACACACACACACACACACTTGCGCCTGCCTCCCCCCCTGTTGTTTGAATATATTTTCTTTTTCTCAGGCGGCTTGTCTCAAGGTCACGGAGGGGTGTGTTCACACACACACACACACACACACACACACACACACACACACACACACACACACACACACCCTGGCGTGCTGTGTCTGTGGCGGCGTGGCGAGGAGGCGTCGGCCTCGGCGGCGTGTTGACGAGACGCAGTAGTAAACACTGGATGGGGCCTGTGAGGCTGCAGTGATGCATGCTGGGACGTTGTGCTCGGACATATTAAAGTGTTTGATGTTCCGACACTCGTTCGCCTCCATGAAGCTTCGCCGACGATTCAGGAAGGGAAACTTTTCTCTGCTTTTTCCGCCGTTTTCCGACTCCACAGTTTCACAATTAAGCGTCTTTGACACAACAGAGCTTTGAAAGCATTTTAAGCAGGTTTTCCCCTCATTTTTCTTTTTTCCATTTTGTAATTCTTGTCATTTTTAGTTTTTTTTAAGAGTTTTTACCCAAATTTAAGGTGATTTTAATAATGTTTCACATCTTAGTTGTTGTGCCTTATTAAAGTCATTTTTAGTTTATTTTTTAAGAGTTTTTACCCAAATTTAAGGTGATTTTAATAATATCTCACATCTTAGTTGTTGTGCCTTATTAAAGTCATTTTTAGTTTTTTTTTTTTTAAGAGTTTTTACCCAAATTTAAGGTGATTTTAATAATGTTTCACATCTTAGTTGTTGTGCCTTATTAAAGTCATTTTTAGTTTATTTTTTTAAAGAATTTTTACCCAAATTTAAGGTGATTTTAATAATGTTTCACATCTTAGTTGTTGTGCCTTATTAAAGTCATTTTTAGTTTTTTTTTTTTTAAGAGTTTTTACCCAAATTTAAGGTGATTTTAATAATGTTTCACATCTTAGTAGTTGTGCCTTATTAAAGTCATTTTTAGTTTTTTTTTTAAAGAGTTTTTACCCAAATTTAAGGTGATTTTAATAATGTTTCACATCTTTGTTGTTGTGCCTTATTAAAGTCATTTTTAGTTTATTTTTTTAAAGGGTTTTTACCCAAATTTAAGGTGATTTTAATAATATCTCACATCTTAGTTGTCTTTTATTAAAACCCGTTAGCTAAGAGCTCCACGTCCCTCTGAACATTCCTGCAGAGTAAATAATCTAAAAATAAAGCGTGGGTGTGTTTGCCGTGGTAAAGCTCTCTGGAGCCGCTGCAGGAGGGCTGAAGAGCCACGGGTTGGTTTGGAGGGGGGGGGGGGGGGGGGTCTGGCTGTTCTTCCTGCCTCCCGCCTCTCCGACCCCGGCCCCCCGCCTGCCGCCCAGATTGGCTCACGTTCCTCCGGTTTGCTTCCTGGCATCGGTTGCCACGGCGACGGCGTCCAGCGGTGTGGCTGTTTTCTCCTCGTGAGCCGGGTCAGGTGACTCTTTACCGTCGTACTTCGGCCCTGAGGCGGCGAGGAGTCGGTTCTCTTTTTCATCCAGCTGCCGTCCCGTCAGTCGCCACCGGGTGACCTTCACCTGACCTTCACCTGACCTTCACCTGACCTTCACCTTCCCCCACCTCATTAGAGGAGATGGCATTTGAAGGATTTGCTGTCATCACAGGAAGTGGCCACAGACGCCGTCAGTAAAAATGTGGAAAAAAACCCTCCATTTATAAAGATGTAGGATGAAAGGAGGCGTCTTTCATGTTCGTCTTTAACACGACAAAGGAAAACTCAAAGAGCCCGATTGTGTCTCTTTGTGCTTTGGTCACATGAGAGACGCACAAATCAGGCAGAATATCTAACAAGAGTAATGAAGTATAACATGAAAGGGGCTCCCAGCTCGCCGTCTGTCACATGACCACGTGGTCACATGACCTGCTGGTGCAGCTTTACATGTCGGCCTCTGGCACTCGGTCCGTCTTTGGAGCTTCTGTGTCCAAAACAAGTGAAAAGCAGGAAAAAAGCGTACTTTGTTCTCACGTTGGACAGAAAACGTTGTTGTCGTCGTCGTGGCGACCGCGTGTCTCCGTCTGTGCCAGACACACGGCGTTTCATTACCGTCCTGGAAGTTGGCAGAACCCGGCTAGCTTGTCGGCCGGCGGCTAAGCTAACGACTGACATCGAGTGACGTCGTCCGTCTTCAGGTCGGTGACTCGTCAGCCGGAGCAGCAAGGACTCGTTATCGGTTAACGGACGTCCTGGTCACCGTTCTGGTCGGAGGCTCTGATTGGAGCCAAACGGAGCTGCTGCCCCCCAGTGGACAGACGTGTTAACGCGGCGTCCACATTTGTACTCGTGTCCACGTTTATACGAGTGCGTCCAGACGTGTCCCGTGGTTTAACGGCCGTTGGACATGCGTCCCGTGAGACTTTGTAGAAAAGCGCGTGGTTTGGCTTCAAGGCTGATTCTGAACGACTCCCGACCTTTCCTTCTGTTCTTCTGTTCTACGGTTCCTTGACTTCCTTCTGTTCTTCTGTTCTACGGTTCCTTGACTTCCTTCTGTTCTTCTGTTCTACGGTTCCTTGACTTCCTTCTGTTCTTCTGTTCTACGGTTCCCTGACTTCCTTCTGTTCTTCTGTTCTACGGTTCCTTGACTTCCTTCTGTTCTTCTGTTCTACGGTTCCTTTGACTTCCTTCTGTTCTATGGTTCCTTGACTTCCTTCTGTTCTTCTGTTCTACGGTTCCTTGACTTCCTTCTGTTCTTCTGTTCTACTGTTCCTTGACTTCCTTCTGTTCTACGGTTCCTTGACTTCCTTCTGTTCTATGGTTCCTTTGACTTCCTTCTGTTCTATGGTTCCTTGACTTCCTTCTGTTCTTCTGTTCTACGGTTCCTTGACTTCCTTCTGTTCTTCTGTTCTACTGTTCCTTGACTTCCTTCTGTTCTACGGTTCCTTGACTTCCTTCTGTTCTTCTGTTCTACTGTTCCTTGACTTCCTTCTGTTCTTCTGTTCTATGGTTCCTTGACTTCCTTCTGTTCTTCTGTTCTACTGTTCCTTGACTTCCTTCTGTTCTACGGTTCCTTGACTTCCTTCTGTTCTTCTGTTCTACTGTTCCTTGACTTCCTTCTGTTCTATGGTTCCTTGACTTCCTTCTGTTCTTCTGTTCTACGGTTCCTTGACTTCCTTCTGTTCTACAGTTCCTTGACTTCCTTCTGTTCTTCTGTTCTACGGTTCCTTGACTTCCTTCTGTTCTTCTGTTCTACGGTTCCTTGACTTCCTTCTGTTCTACGGTTCCCTGACTTCCTTCTGTTCTTCTGTTCTATGGTTCCTTGACTTCCTTCTGTTCTTCTGTGCTATGGTTCCTTGACTTCCTTCTGTTCTTCTGTTCCTTGACTTCCTTCTGTTCTATGGTTCCTTTGACTTCCTTCTGTTCTTCTGTTCTACTGTTCCTTGACTTCCTTCTGTCCTATGGTTCCTTTGACTTCCTCCTGTTCTATGGTTCCTTTGACTTTTTTCTGTTCTATGGTTCCTTTGACTTCCTTCTGTTCTATGGTTCCTTTGACTTCCTTCTGTTCTATGGTTCCTTTGACTTTTTTCTGTTCTATGGTTCCTTTGACTTTTTTCTGTTCTATGGTTCCTTTGACTTCCTTCTGT
>NW_027661963.1:117319-119819 GCF_963422515.1 Blennius ocellaris | reverse complement strand
TAGAGACGTGTTCGTAGAGACGTGTTCGTAGAGACGTGTTCGTAGAGACGTGTTCGTAGAGACGAGTTCGTAGAGACGAGTTCGTAGAGACGAGTTCGTAGAGGCGTGTTCGTAGAGGCGTGTTCGTAGAGGCGTGTTCGTAGAGACGTGTTCGTAGAGACGTGTTCGTAGAGACGTGTTCGTAGAGACGAGTTCGTAGAGACGAGTTCGTAGAGACGAGTTCGTAGAGACGAGTTCGTAGAGGCGTGTTCGTAGAGGCGTGTTCGTAGAGGCGTGTTCGTAGAGACGAGTTCGTAGAGACGAGTTCGTAGAGACGAGTTCGTAGAGACGAGTTCGTAGAGACGAGTTCATAGAGACGAGTTCGTAGAGACGAGTTCGTAGAGACGTGTTCGTAGAGACGTGTTCGTAGAGACGAGTTCGTAGAGACGAGTTCGTAGAGACGAGTTCGTAGAGACGAGTTCGTAGAGACGAGTTCAGTTCGTAGAGACGAGTTCAGTTCGTAGAGACGTGTCGTAGAGACGTGTTCGTAGAGACGTGTTCGTAGAGACGAGTTCGTAGAGACGTGTTCGTAGAGACGAGTTCGTAGAGACGAGTTCGTAGAGACGTGTTCGTAGAGACGTGTTCGTAGAGACGAGTTCGTAGAGACGAGTTCGTAGAGACGAGTTCGTAGAGACGAGTTCAGTTCGTAGAGACGTGTTCGTAGAGACGTGTTCGTAGAGACGAGTTCGGTTCGTAGAGACGTGTTCGTAGAGACGAGTTCAGTTCGTAGAGACGAGTTCGTAGAGACGAGTTCGTAGAGACGTGTTCGTAGAGACGTGTTCGTAGAGACGTGTTCGTAGAGACGAGTTCAGTTCGTAGAGACGTGTTCGTAGAGACGTGTTCGTAGAGACGAGTTCGTAGAGACGAGTTCGTAGAGACGAGTTCGTAGAGACGAGTTCGTAGAGACGAGTTCGTAGAGACGAGTTCGTAGAGACGAGTTCGTAGAGACGTGTTCGTAGAGACGTGTTCGTAGAGACGAGTTCGAGAGACGAGTTCGTAGAGACGAGTTCGTAGAGACGTGTTCGTAGAGGCGTGTTCGTAGAGGCGTGTTCGTAGAGGCGTGTTCGTAGAGACGTGTTCGTAGAGACGAGTTCGTAGAGACGTGTTCGTAGAGACGAGTTCGTAGAGACGAGTTCGTAGAGGCGTGTTCGTAGAGACGTGTTCGTAGAGACGAGTTCGTAGAGACGAGTTCGTAGAGGCGTGTTCGTAGAGGCGTGTTCGTAGAGACGTGTTCGTAGAGACGTGTTCGTAGAGACGAGTTCGTAGAGACGAGTTCGTAGAGACGAGTTCGTAGAGACGTGTTCGTAGAGACGTGTTCGTAGAGACGAGTTCGTAGAGACGAGTTCGTAGAGGCGTGTTCGTAGAGGCGTGTTCGTAGAGGCGTGTTCGTAGAGACGAGTTCGTAGAGACGAGTTCGTAGAGACGAGTTCGTAGAGACGAGTTCGTAGAGACGAGTTCGTAGAGACGTGTTCGTAGAGACGAGTTCGTAGAGACGTGTTCGTAGAGACGAGTTCGTAGAGACGAGTTCGTAGAGACGAGTTCGTAGAGACGTGTTCGTAGAGACGTGTTCGTAGAGACGTGTTCGTAGAGACGTGTTCGTAGAGACGAGTTCGTAGAGACGAGTTCGTAGAGACGTGTTCGTAGAGACGTGTTCGTAGAGACGTGTTCGTAGAGACGTGTTCGTAGAGACGTGTTCGTAGAGACGTGTTCGTAGAGACGTGTTCAGTTCGTAGAGACGAGTTCGTAGAGACGTGTTCGTAGAGACGAGTTCGGTTCGTAGAGACGAGTTCGTAGAGACGTGTTCGTAGAGACGTGTTCGTAGAGACGAGTTCGTAGAGACGAGTTCGTAGAGACGAGTTCGTAGAGACGAGTTCAGTTCGTAGAGACGTGTTCGTAGAGACGTGTTCGTAGAGACGAGTTCAGTTCGTAGAGACGAGTTCAGTTCGTAGAGACGTGTTCGTAGAGACGAGTTCAGTTCGTAGAGACGTGTTCGTAGAGACGAGTTCAGTTCGTAGAGACGTGTTCGTAGAGACGTGTTCGTAGAGACGAGTTCAGTTCGTAGAGACGAGTTCGTAGAGACGTGTTCGTAGAGACGAGTTCGTAGAGACGAGTTCAGTTCGTAGAGACGTGTTCGTAGAGACGTGTTCGTAGAGACGAGTTCAGTTCGTAGAGACGTGTTCGTAGAGACGTGTTCGTAGAGACGTGTTCGTAGAGACGAGTTCAGTTCGTAGAGGCGTGTTCGTAGAGACGAGTTCAGTTCGTAGAGACGTGTTCGTAGAGACGTGTTCGTAGAGACGAGTTCGTAGAGACGAGTTCGTAGTGACGAGTTCGTAGAGACGTGTTCGTAGAGACGAGTTCGTAGAGACGTGTTCGTAGTGACGAGGTCGTAGAGACGAGTTCGTAGTGACGAGTTCGTAGAGACGTGTTCGTAGAGACGAGTTCGTAGAGACGAGTTCGTAGA
>NW_027661963.1:109819-112319 GCF_963422515.1 Blennius ocellaris | reverse complement strand
CTCCGGTAGGGGGCGCTGCGGGGTTCGTCTGGTTCCTACCTCATCCTCCGGTAGGGGGCGCTGCGGGGTTCGTCTGGTTCCCTACCTCGTCCTCCGGTAGGGGGCGCTGCGGGGTTCGTCTGGTTCCCTACCTCGTCCTCCGGTAGGGGGCGCTGCGGGTTCGTCTGGTTCCCTACCTCGTCCTCCGGTAGGGGCACCACCAGGGTCCAGTCTGGTTCCCTACCTCATCCTCCGGTAGGGGGCGCCACCAGAGTCCAGTCTGGTTCCTACCTCATCCTCCGGTAGGGGGCGCCACCAGGGTCCAGTCTGGTTCCCTACCTCATCCTCCGGTAGGGGGCGCTGTGGGGGGTTCGTCTGGTTCCCTACCTCATCCTCAGGTAGGGGGCGCCACCAGGGTCCAGTCTGGTTCCCTACCTCATCCTCCGGTAGGGGGCACAACCAGGGTCCAGTCTGGTTCCCTACCTCATCCTCAGGTAGGGGGCGCCACCAGAGTCCAGTCTGGTTCCCTACCTCATCCTCAGGTAGGGGGCGCCACCAGGGTCCAGTCTGGTTCCTACCTCATCCTCAGGTAGGGGGCGCCACCAGAGTCCAGTCTGGTTCCCTACCTCATCCTCCGGTAGGGGGCGCTCCGGGGTCCAGTCTGATTCCCTACCTCATCCTCCGGTGGGGGCGCCACCAGGGTCCAGTCTGGTTCCCTACCTCATCCTCCGGTAGGGGGCGCCACCAGGGTCCAGTCTAGTTCCCTACCTCGTCCTTTCAGCTCCTCCTTGATTCTCCTCCATTAGAATCTTGATCCGAGCAGCTACATCCAGAATCTGCTGTGTCTCTGTGAGCTGAACTGGCTCCGCCCATCTATGGGAAGAGGAGGAAGTACTTCCTCTCGTGGCGCCATGTGCCAGAGCAGAGCTGGCTGGTTGTGGGAGGAGTCAAGGGGGGGGAGGATTGGCTGATGACATCATACAGGGTGTGCTTTCTGATTGGCTGGTTGTACGAGCCCTTTAAAGAATGTCTAACCCGTGAACCTGCTGTGTCTGATGACGTGACGTCACCTCATGTTCTCTGGGTCGTATCAGACCTGGTTCTGGTTCTGGTATCAGGATCAGACCTGGTTCTGGTTCTGTATCAGACCTGGTTCTGGTATCAGGATCAGACCTGGTTCTGGTTCTGGTATCAGTATCAGACCTGGTTCTGGTTCTGGTTCTGGTGTCAGACCTGGTTCTGGTATCAGTATCAGACCTGGTTCTGGTTCTGGTATCAGTATCAGACCTGGTTCTGGTTCTGGTTCTGGTATCAGACCTGGTTCTGGTATCAGTATCAGACCTGGCTCTGGTTCTGGTTCTGGTATCAGACCTGGTTCTGGTATCAGTATCAGACCTGGTTCTGGTTCTGGTGTCACACCTGGTTCTGGTTCTGGTTCTGGTATCAGACCTGGTTCTGATACACACACACTCACTCTCACTCTCTCACACACTCTCTCTCACACACACACACACACACACACACTCACTCTCACTCTCTCACTCTCTCACACACACACACACACACACACACACACACCACACACACACACACACACACACACACACACACACACACACACACACCTCGGTCGAGGCGGCGGTGGGAAAATCACACGGTGTCGTCTTAGTCTCTTCCTCTCACATATTTATTTCCCCGTCACGTCATCGTCCCCAAACACTCATTACCCGTCCAGTAATCCCCCCCCCCCGCTGGAGGAATCCCAGTGGGGGGGCCGGGGGGGGGGGGGGGGCTGCAGACCCCACACGTGAGCAGATCCACCCAAAACGTCTCGGTCGGGAGACATTTAACGTCTTTACCATGTCGAAACAGACGCTTAGAGGTACGATCCTAGATCTGTGAGGGTAGAACTGAAGCTGTAGACTGTGAGGGTAGAACCTGAATCTGTAGACTGTGAGGGTAGAACCGAATCTGCAGACTGTGAGGGTAGAACCCGAATCTGCAGACTGTGAGGGTAGAAGCCGAATCTGCAGACTGTGAGGGTAGAACCTGAATCTGTAGACTGTGAGGGTAGAACCTGAATCTGCAGACTGTGAGGGTAGAACCTGAATCTGTAGACTGTGAGGGTAGAACCTGAATCTGCAGACTGTGAGGGTAGAACCTGAATCTGCAGACTGTGAGGGTAGAACCTGAATCTGTAGACTGTGAGGGTAGAACCTGAAGCTGTAGACTGTGAGGGTAGAACCTGAAGCTGTAGACTGTGAGGGTAGAACCTGAAGCTGTAGACTGTGAGGGTAGAACCTGAATCTGTAGACTGTGAGGGTAGAACCTGAAGCTGTAGACTGTGAGGGTAGAACCTGAATCTGTAGACTGTGAGGGTAGAACCCTGAAGCTGTAGACTGTGAGGGTAGAACCTGAATCTGTAGACTGTGAGGGTAGAACCTGAAGCTGTAGACTGTGAGGGTAGAACCTGAATCTGCAGACTGTGAGGGTAGAACCTGAATCCCACCGACGGCTGATT
>NW_027661963.1:102061-109619 GCF_963422515.1 Blennius ocellaris | reverse complement strand
GACGCCCCCCGGTTGACGCCCCCCAGTGGACGCCCCCCAGTGGACGCCCCCCAGTGGATGTCCCCCAGTGGACGCCCCCCAGTGGATGTCCCCTAGTGGACGCCCCCCAGTGGACGCCCCCCGGTGGACGCCCCCCGGTGGACGCCCCCCGGTGGATGCCCCCCGATTGACACCCCCCGGTTGACGCCCCCCGGTGGACGTCCCCCGGTGGACGTCCCCCGGTGGACGCCCCCCGGTTGACGCCCCCCGGTTGACGCCCCCCAGTGGACGCTCCCCTAGTGGACGCCCCCCAGTGGACGCCCCCCAGTGGATGTCCCCCAGTGGACGCCCCCCAGTGGATGTCCCCTAGTGGACGCCCCCCGGTGGACGCCCCCCGGTGGACGCCCCCCGGTGGACGCCCCCTGGTGGATGCCCCCCGATTGACACCCCCCGGTTGACGCCCCCCGGTGGACGCCCCCCGGTTGACGCCCCCCGGTGGACGCCCCCCGATTGACGACCCCCGGTTGATGCCCCCCAGTGGACGCTCACCCTAGTGGACGCCCCCCAGTGGACGCTCACCCTAGTGGACGCCCCCCAGTGGACGCTCCCCCTAGTGGATGCCCCCCAGTGGACGCCCCCTAGTGGACGCCCCCCAGTGGACGCCCCCTGGTGGACGCCCCCCGGTGGACGCCCCCCGGTGGACGTCCCCTGGTGGATGCCCCCCGGTTGACGCCCCCCGGTGGACGTCCCCCGGTGGACGTCCCCCGGTGGATGTCCCCCAGTGGACGCCCCCCAGTGGATGTCCCCTAGTGGACGCCCCCCAGTGGATGTCCCCCAATGGACGCCCCCCGGTGGACGCCCCCCGGTGGACGCCCCCCGGTGGACGCCCCCTGGTGGATGCCCCCCGATTGACACCCCCCGGTTGACGCCCCCCGGTGGACGCCCCCCGATTGACGCCCCCCGGTTGATGCCCCCCAGTGAGACGCTCACCCTAGTGGACGCCCCCCAGTGGACGCTCCCCCTAGTGGATGCCCCCCAGTGGACGCCCCCTAGTGGACGCCCCCCAGTGGACGCCCCCCAGTGGACGCCCCCTAGTGGACGCCCCCTAGTGGACGCCCCCCGGTGGACGCCCCCCGGTGGACGCCCCCTGGTGGATGCCCCCCGGTTGACGCCCCCCGGTGGATGCCCCCCGGTTGACGCCCCCCCGGTGGACGTCCCCCGGTGGACGTCCCCCGGTGGACGCCCCCCGGTTGACGCCCCCCGGTTGACGCCCCCCAGTGGACGCTCCCCCTAGTGGACGCCCCCCAGTGGACGCCCCCCAGTGGATGTCCCCTAGTGGACGCCCCCCAGTGGACGCCCCCCGGTGGACGCCCCCCGGTGGACGCCCCCTGGTGGATGCCCCCCGATTGACCGCCCCCCGGTTGACGCCCCCCGGTGGACGCCCCCCGATTGACGCCCCCCGGTTGACGCCCCCCAGTGGACGCTCACCCTAGTGGACGCCCCCCAGTGGACGCTCCCCCTAGTGGATGCCCCCCAGTGGACGCCCCCTAGTGGACGTCCCCTAGTGGACGCCCCCCAGTGGACGCCCCCCAGTGGACGCCCCCCAGTGGACGCCCCCTAGTGGACGTCCCCTAGTGGACGCCCCCCAGTGGACGCCCCCCAGTGGACGCCCCCCAGTGGACGCCCCCTAGTGGACGCCCCCTAGTGGACGTCCCCCGGTGGACACTCGACTATTTCCGCCTCTTTCGCTGCTCTAAGCTGCTGAGCGGTTTTACCTCTAATAGTATTTTAGTTTATTTTTTTCCCTTTTTACTTCATTTGTTATTATTTCCTTTTTTTCAATCTTATTCTTCTTTTTAAACGTTTCTTCATTTTCCTTTTTGTCTTTTCATTTAAAATCTTTTTCGTTTTGTCCATTTCCTTCTTTTCCTCCATTTCCTCTTTGTTTTCTGAGAAATCTTTTCTCAATGACGATGACGAGGGACTGTGAGGGACTTTGAGGGACTGTGAGGGACTTTGAAGGACTGTGAAGGACTTTGAGGGACTTTGAGGGACTTTGAAGGACTGTGAGGGACTGTGAGGGACTGTGAGGGACTTTGAGGGACTTTGAGGGACTGTGAGGGACTTTGAGGGACTGTGAGGGACTGTGAGGGACTGTGAGGGACTTTGAGGGACTGTGAGGGACTGTGAAGGACTTTGAGGGACTTTGAGGGACTGTGAGGGACTGTGAGGGACTTTGAGGGACTGTGAGGGACTTTGAAGGACTTTGAGGGACTGTGAGGGACTGTGAGGGACTTTGAGGGACTGTGAGGGACTGTGAGGGACTTTGAAGGACTGTGAAGGACTTTGAGGGACTTTGAGGGACTTTGAAGGACTGTGAGGGACTGTGAGGGACTGTGAGGGACTTTGAGGGACTTTGAGGGACTGTGAGGGACTTTGAGGGACTGTGAGGGACTGTGAGGGACTGTGAGGGACTTTGAGGGACTGTGAGGGACTGTGAAGGACTTTGAGGGACTTTGAGGGACTGTGAGGGACTGTGAGGGACTTTGAGGGACTGTGAGGGACTTTGAAGGACTTTGAGGGACTGTGAGGGACTTTGAGGGACTGTGAGGGACTTTGAGGGACTTTGAGGACTGTGAGGGACTTTGAGGGACTTTGAGGGACTGTGAGGGACTGTGAAGGACTTTGAAGGACTTTGAGGGACTGTGAGGGACTGTGAGGGACTGTGAAGGACTTTGAAGGACTTTGAGGGACTGTGAGGGACTGTGAGGGACTTTGAGGGACTGTGAGGGACTGTGAAGGACTTTGAGGGACTTTGAGGGACTGTGAGGGACTTTGAGGGACTGTGAGGGACTGTGAGGGACTGTGAAGGACTTTGAAGGACTTTGAGGGACTGTGAGGGACTTTGAGGGACTGTGAGGGACTTTGAGGGACTGTGAAGGACTTTGAAGGACTTTGAGGGACTGTGAGGGACTTTGAGGGACTGTGAGGGACTGTGAGGGACTGTGAAGGACTTTGAGGGACTGTGAGGGACTGTGAGGGACTTTGAGGGACTGTGAGGGACTTTGAGGGACTGTGAGGGACTGTGAAGGACTTTGAGGGACTTTGAGGGACTGTGAAGGACTTTGAGGGACTTTGAGGGACTTTGAGTGACTTTCCTCAGGACTCCATTAATGTTTCATCTCCACAGTTGAAAGTCGTTCGCCCTCGTCGCAGGAGAGAACGAGGTCACAGGAAGCTGCAGCTCCTGGTATGAATCAGTAACAGGAATCTGTAGAAACGGTCCGTTGAGCCGCTTCACATGGAACCAGTCGGTTTCTGAGGTCGCTGTGAAAATGTGGAACCTCAAACAATGAGAGTGTGAGCCTGAAAGTCTTTAGCATGTAGCATGTAGCATCGCTGGTGTGTGAGCCTGAAGCTCTTTAGCATGTAGCATGAAGCATCGCTGGTGTGTGAGCCTGAAGCTCTTTAGCATGTAGCATGTAGCATCGCTGGTGTGTGAGCCTGAAGCTCTTTAGCATGTAGCATGTAGCATCGCTGGTGTGTGAGCCTGAAGCTCTATTACAAGTACTCTATTACAAGTACCAGTACTCCATGCAGTATCAGGCCGATACTCTGGTATCGGTACGTCTCCAATGTAAAGTTTCTCCTGCAGGTTCTACTGCAGGTTCTACTGCAGGTTCTCCTGCAGTAGAACCTGCAGGTTCACTTGAGGAAATTCACTTCCTCTTTTCTTTTCTCCGCCCAGAAACGTCGTTTTTGTTTCTTTTCTTTGAGTTTTGTGGTTGAGAAGAAAAGGAATTTGTATTTGAATGTGTTTTTTCTACATACATTATATATATATATATATATATATATAATATATAAAAATTATATCAAGAATTTTTTGTACATAGAAAATTATTTAAAATAAATACATTTATATATATTAATATATTTATAAACAATTTATTGACATGTGTGGAACATAATAATAATAATAATTGTGTATATGTGGTATGAGAGTTTCTAGATACATTATTGCTGTTGTTACATAAACTATATATAATAATAATAATATATAATTATATTCGTGCGTTAAAAGACATTTTTCTCAGAGAAACGACGTTAAAGAACCAAATCCAGCAGATTGTTTCTAAAGTTCTAAACCTGAACTGAACTTTGTTCACAGATCAGCTCCGATTGTCTGAATCTTTGTGTTCCACGTTCTCAGGTGATCCACCTGGTGTGTGTGTGTGTGTGTGTGTGTGTGGGGGGGGGGGGGGGGGTCAGAGGTCGATCACATGAATGAGCGTCTTGTCCGGCCGCTGCTCTCCGGTTTCTCCGGGGAACAATGTTCCTTTATCCAGAACCTCCAGTGTGGAGCGGAACGCCTCCAGACCTTCTCCTCCTCCGGCCAAACCGAGTCACGACACCACCAGGTGGTAGGGGGTGGAATTACAGCCTGGAGTCACGACACCACAAGGTGGTAGGGGGTGGAATTACAGCCTCGAGTCACGACACCACCAGGTGGTAGGGGGTGGAACTACAGCCTCGAGTCACGACACCACCAGGTGGTTGGGGGTGGAGTTACAGCCTCGAGTCACGACACCACCAGGTGGTAGGGGGTGGAACTACAGCCTCGAGTCACGACACCACCAGGTGGTAGGGGGTGGAATTACAGCCTGGAGTCACGACACCACCAGGTGGTAGGGGGTGGAATTACAGCCTGGAGTCACGACACCACCAGGTGGTAGGGGGTGGAATTACAGCCTCGAGTCACGACACCACCAGGTGGTAGGGGGTGGAGTTACAGCCTGGAGTCACGACACCACCAGGTGGTAGGGGGTGGAATTACAGACTGGAGTCACGACACCACCAGGTGGTAGAGGGTGGAGTTACAGCCTGGACTCACGACACCACCAGGTGGTAGGGGGTGGAGCTACAGCCTGGACTCACGACACCACCAGGTGGTAGGGGGTGGAGTTACAGCCTGGACTCACGACACCACCAGGTGGTAGGGGGTGGAGTTACAGCCTGGACTCACGACACCACCAGGTGGTAGGGGGTGGAGCTACAGCCTGGACTCACGACACCACCAGGTGGTAGGGGGTGGAATTACAGACTGGAGTCACGACACCACCAGGTGGTAGGGGGTGGAGTTACAGCCTGGACTCACGACACCACCAGG
Organism: Blennius ocellaris; assembly: GCF_963422515.1. NCBI lineage: Eukaryota > Metazoa > Chordata > Actinopteri > Blenniiformes > Blenniidae > Blennius > Blennius ocellaris. The sequence continues at coordinate 104,470 of NW_027661963.1, read as the reverse complement.
TGGTAGGGGGTGGAATTACAGCCTGGACTCACGACACCACCAGGTGGTAGGGGTGGAGTTACAGCCTCGAGTCACGACGCCACCAGGTGGTAGGCGGTGGAATTACAGCCTGGAGTCACGACACCACCAGGTGGTAGGGGGTGGAATTACAGACTGGAGTCACGACACCACCAGGTGGTAGGGGTGGAATTACAGACTGGAGTCACGACACCACCAGGTGGTAGGAGGTGGAATTACAGACTGGAGTCACGACACCACCAGGTGGTAGGGGGTGGAATTACAGACTGGAGTCACGACACCACCAGGTGGTAGGGGGTGGAATTACAGCCTGGAGTCACGACACCACCAGGTGGTAGGGGGTGGAGTTACAGCCTCGAGTCACGACACCACCAGGTGGTAGGGGGTGGAATTACAGCCTCGAGTCACGACACCACCAGGTGGTAGGGGGTGGAATTACAGCCTCGAGTCACGACACCACCAGGTGGTAGGGGGTGGAATTACAGACTGGAGTCACGACACCACCAGGTGGTAGAGGGTGGAATTACAGCCTGGAGTCATGACACCACCAGGTGGTAGGGGGTGGAGTTACAGCCTCGAGTCACGACACCACCAGGTGGTAGGGGGTGGAATTACAGCCTCGAGTCACGACACCATCAGGTGGTAGGGGGTGGAATTACAGCCTGGAGTCACGACACCACCAGGTGGTAGAGGGTGGAATTACAGCCTGGAGTCACGACACCACAAGGTGGTAGGGGGTGGAATTACAGCCTGGACTCACGACACCACCAGGTGGTATGGGGTGGAGTTACAGCCTGGACTCACGACACCACCAGGTGGTAGGGGGTGGAACTACAGCCTGGACTCACGACACCACCAGGTGGTAGGGGGTGGAGTTACAGCCTGGACTCACGACACCACCAGGTGGTAGGGGGTGGAACTACAGCCTCGAGTCATGACACCACCAGGTGGTAGGGGGTGGAGTTACAGCCTGGAGTCACGACACCACCAGGTGGTAGGCGGTGGAATTACAGCCTGGAGTCACGACACCACCAGGTGGTAGGGGGTGGAGTTACAGCCTCGAGTCACGACGCCACCAGGTGGTAGGCGGTGGAATTACAGCCTGGAGTCACGACACCACCAGGTGGTAGGGGGTGGAATTACAGCCTGGAGTCACGACACCACCAGGTGGTAGGGGGTGGAGTTACAGCCTCGAGTCACGACACCACCAGGTGGTAGGCGGTGGAATTACAGCCTGGAGTCACGACACCACCAGGTGGTAGGGGTGGAATTACAGCCTGGAGTCACGACACCACCAGGTGGTAGGGGGTTGAATTACAGCCTGGAGTCACGACACCACCAGGTGGTAGGCGGTGTCACGACACCACCAGGTGGTAGGGGGTGGAGTTTCAGCCTGGAGTCACGACACCACCAGGTGGTAGGGGGTGGAATTACAGCCTGGACTCACGACACCACCAGGTGGTAGGGGGTGGAGTTATAGCCTGGAGTCACAACACCACCAGGTGGTAGGGGGTGGAGTTACAGCCTCGAGTCACGACACCACCAGGTGGTAGCGGGTGGAGTTACAGCCTCGTCGGTTAGCTTTGGCCTTAAAAAGAGACGTTTTTGTTTCTTTCAAAGGAATACAATTCTTCTGGAGCCACAAAACATGTTTCACCAGAAAAGACCAAAAGGTTCTTGTGTAGTTTAGATCGTTTATGTTTCAGGACGACACTTTAGAATTAATTTAGCCGTTTTAGCTTCCGAAGACATTTTAAATGGAGCCGATTCTGCTGGTGTGGTTCTGCATTTTGACTTTTCTTGACAGTTTGAACTGTTTTGGCTCTTTTTTTTTTTTTTTTATTCATTTTTAGCAAATTCTCTTTTTAGCTTGAAAAAAACCGCTATATAAATAAAATTTATTATTCTTATTCTTATGCTTCATAATAAATTTAACAATGAACATTATATTTAAAATTCCAGGTCCTTGAAGGAGCTTTACCCATGTTTTTAATGTTTTTAATGTTTTTAATGTTTTTATCTTTTAACAATGCCACTAAATAACTTAATTCTATATCGGCTTCACTTTTCTGTTTTGATCATGTCTTTAAAAAACAAAAAGAGCTTCGGACGTTAGTTTATTATTCAGTCGTTGGTTGTTTAACTCGTAGAGAGTTTGAGGTTTGATAAGATCCAGATAATCGTTTCTACCGTTCAGCCAATCAGAGCAGAGGAGGAGAAAACAACTGCTGTGGTTCCCTTGGTTATCTAAGAGATTAGGAGGAGGAGGAGGAGGAGGAGGAGGAGGAGGAGGAGGGGGGAGGAGGGAGGAGAGGAGGAGGAGGAGGAGGGGGAGGAGGAGGGGGGGAGGAGGGAGGAGAGGAGGAGGAGGAGGAGGGGGAGGAGGAGGGG
>NW_027661963.1:57061-99561 GCF_963422515.1 Blennius ocellaris | reverse complement strand
AGATGTGAATGTGGATGTTGGATGTAGATGTTGGATGTAGATGTTGGATGTGAATGGTGGATGTTGGATGTTGATGTTGAATGTAGCTGTAGATGTTGGATGTAGATGTTGGATGTGAATGTTGGATGTAGATGTTGGATGTGGATGTTGGATGTAGATGTTGGATGTGGATGTTGGATGTAGATGTAGATGTTGGATGTAGATGTTGGATGTGGATGTAGATGTAGATGTTGGATGTGGATGTTGGATGTAGATGTTGGATGTAGATGTTGGATGTGAATGGTGGATGTAGATGTTGGATGTAGATGTTGGATGTAGATGTTGGATGTGGATGTTGGATGTAGATGTTGGATGTGGATGTTGGATGTAGATGTTGGATGTAGATGTTGGATGTGAATGGTGGATGTTGGATGTGGATGTTGGATGTAGATGTAGATGTTGGATGTGAATGTTGGATGTTGGATGTAGATGTTGGATGTGGATGTTGGATGTAGATGTTGGATGTAGATGTAGATGTTGGATGTGGATGTTGGATGTAGATGTAGATGTTGGATGTAGATGTTGGATGTAGATGTCTTCTCTGTCCACAGGGTGACCATGAGGTAAAGCTGCTGCGGGACTTTGTGGAACGACAGGAAGTGAAGCAGTCGCTCAGTCTCCCTCCACAATAAGAGCACAATGTGGACAATAAACTGGAGATTAAATATAGAAACGTTGTGTTTCCCAGCAGGATGTGACATCAGAGAGGGGAAGTCCATGTTTGGTTCCAGATGTTTGGAGGAACAGCAGCTGGTTACTGTGAATTCTGACTTTCTGTTTATCCTGAAACGCCGACGTGGGAGGTTAACGAGGTTAACGAGGTTAACGAGGTTAACGAGGTTAACGAAGGAACAGAAAGGGACAGAAAGGGACAGAAATGGACAGAAAGGGGCTGAAAGGGACAGAAAGGGACAGAAAGGGGCTGAAAGGGACAGAAAGGGACAGAAAGGGGCTGAAAGGGACAGAAAGGGACAGAAAGGGACAGAAAGGGGCTAAATGTGGTTTTATCAGGTAGAAAAGTGAAAAACTCTTGACGAGTTTAAACTTCGACTCTTTTAAGAGCAGAGGTTTTAAAAAGTCGACTCTTAAAGAACTTTTTCTTCTTTTCACAGCTCCGCTGGTCCTCGCTGGTCCCTGCTGGTCCTCGCTGGTCCTCGCTGGTTCTCGCTGGTCCCTGCTGGTCCCTGCTGGTCCTCGCTGGTCCCCCCTGGTCCTCAGTGGTCCCTGCTGGTCCCCGATGGACAGATAGCAGGGAGGACGAGGACAACATGTCGTTCTTCGGTCTGGACTGTGTGAGGAAGAGAGAGAGAGGTGAGCCCCGGCCTGGGACACTAGGACCCGTCAGGACCCGTCAGGACCTGTCAGGACCTGTTAGGAGATAGATACATAGACATATAGAGATAGATAGATAGACATATAGAGATAGAAAGATAGACATATAGAAATAGATAGATAGACGTATAGAGATAGATAGATAGACATATAGAGATAGAAAGATAGACATATAGAGATAGAAAGATAGACATATAGAGATAGAAAGATAGACATATAGAAATAGATAGATAGACATATAGAAATAGATAGATAGACATATAGAGATAGAAAGATAGACATATAGAGATAGAAAGATAGACATATAGAGATAGAAAGATAGACGTATAGAGGTAGATAGATGTAGAGCAGTAATTCTCATATCTTCTTTTTTCAATCAGAACTCGAGAGGAAACTCCGAGCGAACGACCGGGAATTTAACCTTCCCTTCAAATACGCCGTGAGTATTAGTGTGTGTGTGTGTGTGTGTGTGTGTGTGTGTGTGTGTGTGTGTGTGTGTGTGTGTGTGTGTGTGTGTGTGTGTGTGTGTGTGTGTGTGTGTGTGTGTGTGTGTGTGTGTGTGTGTCATGCTTCAGAGAGGATGAGTCTCTGCTCCGTCCACATCAGGCCACTCCTTCAGTGTCCAATCAAGTTGAGTCATTTTTTTATTTTTTAAAAACAAAAGAAACAACCGTCCTCCCACCCCGTCCTCGTCCTCCCATCCCGTCCTCGTCCTCCCATTCCGTCCTTGTCCTCCCATCCCGTCCTTGTCCTCCCATCCCGTCCTCGTCCTCCCACCTCGTCCTCGTCCTCCCATCCCGTCCTCGTCCTCCCATCCCGTCCTCGTCCTCCCATCCCGTCCTTGTCCTCCCATCCCGTCCTCGTCCTCCCATCCCGTCCTCGTCCTCCCATCCCGTCCTTGTCCTCCCATCCCGTCCTCGTCCTCGTCCTCCCATCCCGTCCTCGTCCTCCCATCCCGTCCTTGTCCTCCCATCCCGTCCTCGTCCTCGTCCTCCCATCCCGTCCTCGTCCTCCCATCCCGTCCTCCCATCCCGTCCTCGTCCTCGTCCTCCCATCCCGTCCTCGTCCTCCGCTGCTCCAGGAGGAAGTGTCTGATGAGAAACTCACTTTCAACACTTGTTTTGTAACCATGTGGGCGAGCGGTGATGTCATCAGGGTGATGTCATCAGGGTGATGTCATCAGGGTGATGTCATCGGCCTGCCGAGACGATAACATCCACCTGCTGACGAGTCCTCGTGTCCTCAGACGGACCGGGACCAAGACCAGATCTCAGCCTGTGTGGGAACCATGGGGACCTCTCCAAGATGGAGGTCTCCTGCTGGTGGTGGCCTTCAAGCGCCGCCATCTTGGAGAGGTCTCCCTCTGGAGCTCAACATGAAGATCCAGACTAGAAGATCCACTAGAAGACTAGTAGCTTCCAGCTAGTCCAGGTAGCAGCAGCAGTAAAACCTTGTTTTGAGGCAGTTGAATGGAGACAACTGCTCTCAGGTCAGCGTCTCGTTCTTCCACGTTCTCCTCCATCAGTCTGACGCTCCTTTTCATTTTCCAGAGTAAAACATGAATGCAGGTAAGTGTTGAGACAAGCGTCTGTGTTATCGTCCCCCCCGAAGGAGCTCATGGGAATTCTGGCTTTAAATTTCAACAAAATAAAATCCAGAATGTTAATTAACAGGAAGTCCTCTCGTGGTTTTACCTTCAAATGAAGCCAGTCGGTCTCACTTGGAGGAATTTCAACCAATACTTGGATCAAATGTGCTTCAAAATGAGCAAAGCAGACCGTTTCTGGATTACCGTATGTTCTGGACTAGACTGGTGGACGTCACATGACCTGACAGGCCGCAACCCCCAAAAATTAAATGTCTATACATATAAAGGTGTGACTGGTAGTACAGAGAATACGGTAATAAGCCTTCAAGTCTGCACGTCATCCTTGATTTTATTTTGAAGGTCTTGACAACTTTGCCCTGCTCCTCCGCAGACCAACGCCATCAAGACCTCCAAGTACAACTTCTTCACCTTCCTCCCTCTCAACCTGTTCGAGCAGTTCCAGAGGATCGCCAACGCCTACTTCCTGTTCCTGCTGGTGCTCCAGGTGAGACGAGGGGGCGGAGCTTCACCCAGAGACCTGCTCTCTCTCTCTCTCTCTCTCTCTCTCTCTCTCTCTCTGTCTCTGTCTGCCTGTCTGTCTGTCTGTCTGCCTGTCTCTCTCTCTCTCTCTCTCTCTCTCTCTCTCTGTCTCTGTCTCTGTCTCTGTTTCTCTCTCTCATCTCTCTCTCTCTCTCTCTCTGTCTCTGTCTCTGTCTCTCTCTCTCTCTGTTTCTCTCTCTCTCATCTCTGTCTCTCTCTCTCTCTCTGTCTCTGTCTCTGTCTCTGTCTCTCTCTCTCTCTCTCTCTCTCTCTCTGTCTCTCTATGTCTCTCTCTGTCTGTCGCTCTATTTCTCACTCTCTCTCTCTCTCTCTGTCTCTGTCTCTGTCTCTCTCTCTCTCTCTCTCTGTCTCTCTCTCTCTCTCTCTCTCTCTGTCTCTGTCTCTGTCTGTCTGTCTGCCTGTCTCTCTCTGTCTGTCTCTCTCTCTCTGTCTGTCTCTCTCTCTCTGTCTCTGTCTCTGTCTCTGTCTCTGTCTCTCTCTCTCTCTCTCTCTCTGTGTTTCTCTCTCTCTCATCTCTGTCTCTTTCTCTGTCTCTGCCGGTCTGTCTGTCTGTCTGCCTGTCTCTCTCTCTCTCTCTCTATCTCTCTCTGTCTCTCTATCTCTCTCTCTGTCTGTTTCTCTATTTCTCTCTCTCTCTCTGTCTCTCTCTCTCTCTCTCTCTTTCTGTCTCTAAGACAGAGTAGAACTCTAACCAATGTGGTTCTAGTGACGGAGAGTAGAACCAGTGTGGTTCTTCATGGTTCTAGTGACAGAGAGTAGAACCAGTGTGGTTCTTCATGGTTCTAGTGACAGAGAGTAGAACCAGTGTGGTTCTTCATGGTTCTAGTGACAGAGAGTAGAACCAGTGTGGTTCTTCATGGTTCTAGTGACAGAGAGTAGAACCAGTGTGGTTCTAGGTGGTTCTAGTGACAGAGAGTAGAACCATTGTGGTTCTTGACCAGACTTTTCTGGGTACAAACATCAGAATCTCCACGAGTCACGACATCGTTTCTCAGAGCTTTGGCAAGACGCTGCGGCCCGAGAACCAAACAGGAAGTAGTAACGGTCGTAAAGAGGAAGTGTCCGGGACAGGAAGTTGCCTCACGGCGTTGCGTCAGCGAGGTCGTGTACGGTCGTGTACGGTCGTGTACGGTCGTGTACGGTCGTGTACGGTTGCTGCTCCGCCCACGTTGGACTGACTTCACTCATCTGAACTCCCACGTTCTTCCAGTTCCACCAGCTTCCTGCTTGCTTTCATCTGTAGACCTGGTTCGGTTCACCAGGTCTGGAACCATCAGAGGTCAGAACACGACCCGGTTCTATGTTCATGGTTCGTCACAGTTCGGCGTCTGAAGACGAAACGTTTGTAACGAGTGAAGAAGCAGGAATTCACTGCTGGTCGTTTATTAACCGGAGCAGGAAGCTGGACGGAGCGGAACGCCGAGGAACTGGAACACTGAGGGTTGGAACGCCGAGGAACTGGAACACTGAGGGTTGGAACGCCGAGGAACTGGAACACTGAGGAACCGTAACGCCGAGGAACCGTAATGCTGAGGAACTGGAACACCCGAGGAACTGGAACGCCGAGGAACCGGAACGCCGAGGAACCGGAACGCCGAGGAACCGGAACGCCGAGGAACTGGAACGCCAAGGAACCATAACGCAGAGGAACCGGAACGCCGAGGAACCGGAACGCCGAGGAACCGTAATGCCGAGGAACCGTAATGCCGAGGAACCGTAACGCCGAGGAACCGTAATGCTGAGGAACTGGAACGCTGAGGAACTGGAACGCCGAGGAACCGGAACGCCGAGGAACCGGAACGCCGAGGAACTGGAACGCCGAGGAACCGGAACGCTGAGGAACTGGAACGCCGAGGAACTGGAACGCCGAGGAACCGGAACGCCGAGGAACTGGAACGCCGAGGAACCGGAACGCCGAGGAACCGGAACACTGAGGAACCGGAACGCCGAGGAACCGGAACGCCGAGGAACCGGAACGCCGAGGAACCGGGGCGCCGAGGAACCGGGGCGCCGAGGAACCGGAACGCTTCAGACCAGTAGATCAAGTAGAGCTACGCTCGTGGTTAGGGCGTTAGCCGTTAGCTCATATCAATGCTAACTAGCCTGTCGGGTTAGCAACGTCCGCTTGTTGAAAAACTGAGTGAGGAGTGTCTCCATGGCAACAGACGCTGATCTCCTTTGATCTCCTTTGATCTCCCCTCTTATCTGCTTTGAATGGGACTTTTTTTTTTTGTTCTCCAGTTTTCTGGGAGATTTATTCACAAACGTTTGTCGCTAACGTCACAAAATCTAACGGTTTGATTTCTAATGACGACAAACCAACCTTGAACTGGTCGTTTAGCAGCTGGTAAGATTCATACAAACGATAAAAAAATTAATTGATAAATACATAAATTAAAGAAATAAAATAGATAAATACATAAATTGAAGAAATAAAATAAATACATAAATTAAAGAAATAAAATAAATACATCAATACATCAATAAATTAACATATAAATGAAGATATAAATAAATAAATGAAGATGTCAATAAATAATAGATCATTTTTGTGTTTCCCCCTGGGGAGGAATAAAGTTCTATTCTATTCTATAAATACGTAAATAAATTAGTATATAAATGAATAAATAAATGAATATATAAATAAATAAATAAATGAACATATAAATAAATGTATAAATAAATATATAAATGAATATATAAATAAATAATAGATAATTTTTGTGTTTCCCCCTGGGGAGGAATAAAGTTCTATTCTATTCTATAAATACATAAATAAATAAATATATAAATGAAGATATAAATAAATAAATGAACATATAAATGAAGATATAAACATATAAATGAATATATAAATACATAAATAATGTCAGCTGTTGTCCAGGATGAATGGGATCATGAACTGACGTTCGATGGACGATATTCAGTTTCAGGTCAAACGACGGCGTCACAGATTAAAAGACCTTTTTATCAACCAGTGTGTGTTTGAAGGTTCTATGTTCTATGTTCTATGTTCCTCCAGGTGATTCCTCAGATCTCCTCCCTGTCCTGGTTCACCACCGTCGTTCCTCTCGTCCTCGTTCTCTCCGTCACCGCCGCCAAAGATGCAACAGACGACATCGTAAGGGTTTGGGTTTTTTCACTAGTGTGAAGTATAGAGTTTGAATGGATTCACTAATGTGAAGTGTAGAGTTTGAATGGATTCACTAATGTGAAGTGTAGAGTTTGAATGGATTCACTAATGTGAAGTATAGAGTTTGAATGGACTCACTAATGTGAAGTATAGTTTCAGTGGATTCACTAATGTGAAGTATAGAGTTTGAATGGACTCACTAATGTGAAGTATAGTTTCAGTGGATTCACTAATGTGAAGTATAGAGTTTGAATGGACTCACTAATGTGAAGTACAGTTTCAGTGGATTCACTAATGTGAAGTATAGAGTTTGAATGGATTCACTAATGTGAAGTATAGTTTCAGTGGATTCACTAATGTGAAGTATAGAGTTTGAATGGACTCACTAATGTGAAGTATAGTTTCAGTGGATTCACTAATGTGAAGTATAGAGTTTGAATGGACTCACTAATGTGAAGTATAGTTTCAGTGGATTCACTAATGTGAAGTATAGAGTTTGAATGGACTCACTAATGTGAAGTGTAGTTTCAGTGGATTCACTAATGTGAAGTATAGAGTTTGAATGGATTCACTAATGTGAAGTATAGTTTCAGTGGATTCACTAATGTGAAGTATAGAGTTTGAATGGATTCACTAATGTGAAGTGTAGAGTTTGAATGGATTCACTAATGTGAAGTATAGTTTCAGTGGATTCACTAATGTGAAGTATAGAGTTTGAATGGACTCACTAATGTGAAGTATAGTTTCAGTGGATTCACTAATGTGAAGTATAGAGTTTGAATGGACTCACTAATGTGAAGTATAGTTTCAGTGGATTCACTAATGTGAAGTATAGAGTTTGAATGGACTCACTAATGTGAAGTATAGTTTCAGTGGATTCACTAATGTGAAGTATAGAGTTTGAATGGACTCACTAATGTGAAGTATAGTTTCAGTGGATTCACTAATGTGAAGTATAGAGTTTGAATGGACTCACTAATGTGAAGTATAGTTTCAGTGGATTCACTAATGTGAAGTATAGAGTTTGAATGGACTCATTAATGTGAAGTATAGTTTCAGTGGATTCACTAATGTGAAGTATAGAGTTCCAGTGAATGGATTCACTAATGTGAAGTGTAGTTTCAGTGGATTCACTAATGTGAAGTATAGAGTTTGAATGGACTCATTAATGTGAAGTATAGTTTCAGTGGATTCACTAATGTGAAGTATAGAGTTCCAGTGAATGGATTCACTAATGTGAAGTGTAGTTTCAGTGGATTCACTAATGTGAAGTATAGAGTTTGAATGGACTCACTAATGTGAAGTATAGTTTCAGTGGATTCACTAATGTGAAGTGTAGTTTCAGTGGATTCACTAATGTGAAGTATAGTTCCAGTGGATTCGCTAATGTGAAGTATAGAATTTGAATGGATTCACTAATGTGAAGTACTGCTTCCTGCTTCCTGCTCCAAACGCCGTGACTCACTTCCTGTTGTGTGTTGGGTTCCGTTGCCCACGGCGCCGCGTCTCTTCCAGAACCGCCACCGGAGCGACAACCACGTCAACAACCGGAAGGTCCAGGTCCTGATCGACCGCAAGTCCGTTCCTCTCTTTGTTCTCACGACTCGGCGCTTTAGAAACGTTTTTACTCAACGGACTCCTTTAAGTCCACGTGGTTCTATTGGGTCGGTGTTCCTCAGGGAACCGTCCTGGGTTCCTTTTACTCTCATTAGAACAAGGCAGCATCACGGTTGTTTACCTTTTCTGTCCACGTTCTGATTATAGTACTGCCTGTTTACAGATTGTAGATGTATGATTATAGTACTGCCTGTTTACAGATTGTAGATGTATGGTTATAGTACTGCTCGTTGACACAGATTGTAGATGTATGATTATAGTACTGCCTGTTTACAGATTGTAGATGTATGGTTATAGTACTGCTCGTTGCCACAGATTGTAGATGTATGATTATAGTACTGCCTGTTGCCACAGATTGTAGATGTATGATTATAGTACTGCCTGTTGCCACAGATTGTAGATGTATGATTATAGTACTGCTCGTTGACACAGATTGTAGATGTATGATTATAGTACTGCCTGTTGCCACATATTGTAGATGTATGATTATAGTACTGCTCGTTGACACAGATTGTAGATGTATGATTATAGTACTGCCTGTTGCCACATATTGTAGATGTATGATTATAGTACTGCTCGTTGACACAGATTGTAGATGTATGATTATAGTACTGCCTGTTGCCACATATTGTAGATGTATGATTATAGTACTGCTCGTTGACACAGATTGTAGATGTATGATTATAGTACTGCCTGTTGCCACATATTGTAGATGTATGATTATAGTACTGCAGTTGCCACAGATTGTAGATGTATGATTACAGTACTGCCTGTTGCCATAGATTGTAGATGTATGATTATAGCAGTTGCCACAGATTGTAGATGTATGATATAGTACTGCCGTTGCCACAGATTGTAGATGTATGATAGTAGTACGGTGTGTGTCCAGGCTGCGCAGGGAGAAGTGGATGGACGTCCAGGTGGGCGACGTCATCAAGCTGGAGAACAACCAGTTCGTCACCGTGAGTCACATGGTTTCCTCTCGCAGCTTAAAGCCACACCACAGTTTAACATGAACAGCTTTAGCATGTAGCACCGATACAGGCGCTGGTATCGGTACTGGTGTCGGTATTGGTATTGGTACTGGTATCAGTACTGGTATCGCTACTGGTATTGGTATTGGTATTGGTGTCGGTACTGGTGGCGGTACTGGTATCGGTATTGGTATCGGTACTGGTATCAGTATTGTATCGGTACTGGTATTGGTATCGGTAGTGGTATCGGTACTGGTATCAGTACTGGTATCGGTACGTCCCTATGTGATATTACTGGAAGTCACTGAATCCATGTCGTTGGTCACAGGCGAGTTGTTCTCCCTGCAGTCACGTGACTGGTGGGTGGAGTCATGTGACTGGTGGGTGGAGTCACATGACTGGTGGGTGGAGTCATGTGACTGGTGGGTGGAGTCACATGACTGGTGGGTGGAGTCATGTGACTGGTGGGTGGAGTCATGTGACTGGTGGGTGGAGTCACATGTGGGTGGAGTCACGTGGCTGGTGGGCGGAGTCATGTGACGGAGTCCTTTGTGATTTCAGGCCGACCTCCTGCTGCTGTCCAGCAGTGAACCTCTGAACCTCGTCTACATCGAGACGGCGGAGCTGGACGGGTCAGTCTGGACCGCACGACGACCGCACGACGACCGCACGACGACCGCACGACGACCGCACGACGACCGCACGACGACCGCGGGACGACCACAGGACGACCGCACGACGACCGCACGACGACCGCACGACGACCGCGGGACGACCGCAGGACGACCGCACGACGACCGCGGGACGACCGCAGGACGACCGCGGGACGACCGCGGGACGACCGCGGGACGACCGCTGGACGACCGCAGGACGACCGCGGGACGACCGCTGGACGTTGTTTCCATTCCAGACACACGGTTGTTTATGTTTACGTTTCATCACGTTGTTTCCAGGGAAACGAACCTGAAGGTGCGACAGGCGCTGAACGTGACGGGAGACCTGGGGGACGACGTGGAGAAGCTGGCCGACTTTCATGGTGAGTCTGAGGTTCTCCTGGTTCTCCTGGTTCTCCTGGTTCTCCTGGTGACTTTCTTACAGTGACTGTCAAAATAAAACTCCTTTGATCTCCCCTCTCATCCGCTTTGTAAGGGACAGTTTTTAATAGTATTATGGGATTTATTGTATTTATATTTATTTATAAAATACATACAAACTCCTAAATAAATATAAATAAATACATAAATAAATAAATGTAGACGAACACTTCCACTCTGAACCGTTTTCAAAAAGTTGCATTTTCAATTACTTCAGTGTAAAGTGTTGTGTTTTCACTGTGTGTGTGTGTGTGTGTGTGTGTGTGTGTGTGTGTGTGTGTGTGTGTGTGTGTGTGTGTGTGTGTGTGTGTGTGTGTGTGTGTGTGTGTGTGTGTGTGTGTGTGTGTGTGTGTAGGCGAGGTGTTGTGCGAGCCGCCCAACAACCGTCTGGACCGGTTCTCCGGGACGCTGCACTGCGGCGGCCAGAAGTTCTCCCTGGACAACCAGAAGGTTCTGCTGAGGGGCTGTACCCTGAGGAACACCTGCTGGTGCTACGGCCTGGTGCTGTTCGCTGGTGGGCCTCCTCCTCCTCCTCCTCCTGCTCCTCCTCCTCCTCCTCCTGCTCCTCCTCCTCTTCCTCCTGCTCCTCCTCCTCCTCCTCCTGCTCCTCCTCCTCTTCCTCCTGCTCCTCCTCCTCTTCCTCCTGCTCCTCCTCCTCCTCCTCTTCCTCCTCCTCCTCCTCCTCCTCCTGCTCCTCCTCTTCCTCCTGCTCCTCCTCCTCCTCCTGCTCCTCCTCCTCTTCCTCTTCCTCCTCCTCCTGCTCCTCCTCTTCCTCCTGCTCCTCCTCCTCTTCCTCCTCCTCCTGCTCCTCCTCTTCCTCCTGCTCCTCCTCCTCTTCCTCCTGCTTCTCCTCCTCCTCTTCCTCCTCCTCTTCCTCCTGCTTCTCCTCCTCCTCTTCCTCCTCCTCTTCCTCCTGCTTCTCCTCCTCCTCCTCCTCCTGCTCCTCCTCCTCCTCCTGCTCCTCCTCTTCCTCCTGCTCCTCCTCCTCCTCCTCTTCCTCCTCCTCCTCCTCCTGCTCCTCCTCCTCCTCCTGCTCCTCCTCTTCCTCCTGCTCCTCCTCCTCTTCCTCCTCTTCCTCCTCCTCCTGCTCCTCCTCTTCCTCCTGCTCCTCCTCCTCTTCCTCCTCCTCCTCCTCCTCCTCCTCCTCCCAGGAAGTCCTCCTGACCCCGTCTCCTCTTGTCCTCCAGGTCCAGAGACCAAACTGATGCAGAATTGTGGGAAAAGCACGTTTAAGAGGACGAGTATCGACCGTCTGATGAACGTCCTCGTCCTCTGTGTGAGTCGTCCTCTGTGTGAGTCGTTCTGTGTGAGTCGTCCTCTGTGTGAGTCGTCCTCTGTGTGAGTCGTTCTGTGTGAGTCGTCCTCTGTGTGAGTCGTCCTCTGTGTGAGTCGTTCTGTGTGAGTCGTCCTCTGTGTGAGTCGTTCTGTGTGAGTCGTCCTCTGTGTGAGTCGTCCTCTGTGTGAGTCGTCCTCTGTGTGAGTCGTTCTGTGTGAGTCATCCTCTGTGTGAGTCGTTCTGTGTGAGTCGTCCTCTGTGTGAGTCGTCCTCTGTGTGAGTCGTCCTCTGTGTGAGTCGTTCTGTGTGAGTCGTCCTCTGTGTGAGTCGTCCTCTGTGTGAGTCGTCCTCTGTGTGAGTCGTCCTCTGTGTGAGTCGTCCTGTGTGAGTCGTCCTCTGTGTGAGTCGTCCTCTGTGTGAGTCGTCCTCTGTGTGAGTCGTCCTCTGTGTGAGTCGTTCTGTGTGAGTCGTCCTCTGTGTGAGTCGTCCTCTGTGTGAGTCGTTCTGTGTGAGTCGTCCTCTGTGTGAGTCGTCCTCTGTGTGAGTCGTCCTCTGTGTGAGTCGTTCTGTGTGAGTCGTCCTCTGTGTGAGTCGTTCTGTGTGAGTCGTCCTCTGTGTGAGTCGTCCTCTGTGTGAGTCGTCCTCTGTGTGAGTCGTTCTGTGTGAGTCATCCTCTGTGTGAGTCGTCCTCTGTGTGAGTCGTCCTCTGTGTGAGTCGTCCTGTGTGAGTCGTCCTCTGTGTGAGTCGTTCTGTGTGAGTCGTCCTCTGTGTGAGTCGTCCTCTGTGTGAGTCGTCCTCTGTGTGAGTCGTTCTGTGTGAGTCGTCCTCTGTGTGAGTCGTCCTCTGTGTGAGTCGTCCTCTGTGTGAGTCGTCCTGTGTGAGTCGTCCTCTGTGTGAGTCGTTCTGTGTGAGTCGTCCTCTGTGTGAGTCGTCCTCTGTGTGAGTCGTCCTCTGTGTGAGTCGTTCTGTGTGAGTCGTCCTCTGTGTGAGTCGTCCTCTGTGTGAGTCGTTCTGTGTGAGTCGTCCTCTGTGTGAGTCGTTCTGTGTGAGTCGTCCTCTGTGTGAGTCGTCCTCTGTGTGAGTCGTTCTGTGTGAGTCGTCCTCTGTGTGAGTCGTTCTGTGTGAGTCGTCCTCTGTGTGAGTCGTCCTGTGTGAGT
Source organism: Blennius ocellaris (assembly GCF_963422515.1). Classification (NCBI taxonomy): domain Eukaryota; kingdom Metazoa; phylum Chordata; class Actinopteri; order Blenniiformes; family Blenniidae; genus Blennius; species Blennius ocellaris. The sequence continues at coordinate 86,789 of NW_027661963.1, read as the reverse complement.
CGTCCTCTGTGTGAGTCGTCCTCTGTGTGAGTCGTCCTCTGTGTGAGTCGTCCTCTGTGTGAGTCGTTCTGTGTGAGTCGTTCTCCATCAGATCAGAAGGAACAAGTTTATTTCATAAAAGCAGAATTTTGTTTGTTCAGTTTAGAGATTAAAAGTTTTTTGTTTTTGCTTTGATCTCTTAAAAGGCGTCGTTCCTCTGGACACCAGTGAAAAAACTAAACATAACAGAATTAATGCAAAAGAGAAAAACTTAACAAAAAGTAACGATGTAAAATGCGACGTAAACAAATCCCAGTTGATGAAGCTGGGGCCAAATTACAGCAAACAAAAAGATCCACGATATCAGATTACGACACCAAACATTAAAACCTGTTAAAATACATTTTCAGAATATCGTTCAAATCGTTTCCATTTACAGCTCCTGAAGGAAACAACCTGTGAGGCCGGTGTCAAATTACAGCGTTAAAAATATAACAATGAAACTAGTTTAGAATCACAACTTTGATTTCACGTCCACTTTGTTGTCCTTTTTCAAAGTGTCTCGTCACAATGTCAGTGAGGCTGGTGTCAAATTACAGTGCCTGAAGAAGCTGCCATTTGGTCTTTGATCCCCGTGTTTCACTTTGATCTCTGGGCAGATCTTCGGCTTCCTGGCCTTCATGTGCAGCGTCCTGGCCGTGGGGAACTTGGTCTGGGAGTTGAACCAGGGGTCGGAGTTCACCGCCTTCCTGCCGCGGCTCGACGGCTACGGCGCCGGCTTCTCCGCCTTCCTCACCTTCTGGTCCTACGTCATCATCCTCAACACGGTGGTGCCCATCTCGCTCTACGTCAGGTAACGGGTGGCGCCGGGGGCCGTTTACATAAACACTCACAGGAAGTCATCAGGGAAACCTGAGTGGACGAGCTCACACACCCACGGCTGTTTGGTTGTTTATTTATTTATCTACATATTAATTAATTAATTAAATTCTTTATTTACTTGTTTGTTTTAGTTTATTTACTGATAGATTTATTTATTTATTTACTTATTTATTTATTTTTATTTACTTGTTTGTTGTAGATTATTTACCTATTTATTTATTAATTTATTTACTTGTTTGTTTTAGTTTTTACCGATTAATTAATTAATTTACTTATTTGTTTTAGTTTATTTACTGGTATTAATTAATTTATTCATTCAATCATTTAATTAATGTTATTTATTTAGTTACGTATTATTTAATTAATTAATTAAATTATTTATTTACTTGTTTGTTTGTTTATTTACTGATAGATTTATTTATTTATTTACTTATTTATTTATTTATTTTTATTTACTTGTTTGTTGTAGATTATTTACCTATTTATTTATTCATTTATTTACTTGTTTGTTTTAGTTTTTTACCGATTAATTAATTTATTTACTTATTTGTTTTAGTTTATTTACTGATTAATTAATTTATTCATTCATTCATTTAATTAATGTTATTTATTTAGTTACGTATTATTTAATTATTTAATTAATTAAATTAATTATTTACTTGTTTGTTTTAGTTTATTTACTTATAGATTTATTTATTTATTTACTTATTTATTCATTTATTTACTTGTTTGTTTTAGTTTTTTACCGATTAATTAATTTATTTACTTATTTGTTTTATTTATTTACTGATTAATTAATTTATTAATTCATTCATTTAATTAATGTTATTTATTTAGTTACGTATTATTTAATTAATTTAATTAATTATTTACTTGTTTGTTTTAGTTTATTTACTGATAGATTTATATATTTATTTACTTGCTTATTTATTTATTTATTTTTACTTGTTTGTTGTAGATTGTTTACCTATTTATTTATTCATTTATTTACTTGTTTGTTTTAGTTTTTTACCGATTTATTTATTTATTTACTTATTTGTTTTAGTTTATTTACTGATAGATTTATTTATTTATTTACTTATTTATTTATTTATTTATTTTTACTTGTTTGTTGTAGATTATTTACCTATTTATTTATTCATTTATTTACTTGTTTGTTTTAGTTTTTTACTGATTAATTAATTAATTTATTCATTCATTCATTTAATAAATTGTATTTATTTAGTATATTAATATACTGTATTAATATCGTTGCCACGTCAACGCTCCGGTTCGAGTCGTAACCAAACCAGATGTTCTACTTTCGTCTCGCCAGCGACAGGAAGTGACCCGAGTGTCAAACAAAGACGAACCGACCAGCGATTGACTCGTTTCCTTTCAGTCCTTGTCGTCGTCCTCCGTCGGCTCGTCAGATTAAAGGTTCAGTGGGTGAAGTTGTGACGGATGTTGAACCTCCAGACTGCAGCTCAGACCTCAGGAACCTGGTGGGCTTCAGGAAAGACGTCAGATTTATTCCACGTCTTATTTTTTTGTGCTTCTTGAACAAGTTTTAGCTAAAGCGACTTTAAAACGGGTAAAACTAGCTTAAAACCCTCCAGATTCAAACCTGCCAGAGCTTTCAGCGGGAATCCTTCCCTCCCGTTTCCGTCGGCGCTCTAAACCGGCTGAGCTCCCGATGCTCAGACGTGATGACGCAATACCGCTTTGCACCACCAGGTGGTGTCGTGAGTCGGTCAAACCCTTGAAACGCCTGAGTTTAACCCAAATAACGGCGTGTCGTGGCAGCGTGGAGATCATCCGGCTGGGCAACAGCTTCTACATCGACTGGGACCGGAGGATGTACTGCAGCCGTAAGGACACGCCGGCCGAGGCCCGGACCACCACCCTGAACGAGGAGCTGGGCCAGATCAAGTACGTCTTCAGCGACAAGACGGGGACGCTGACCCAGAACGTCATGACCTTCAACAAGTGCTCCGTCAACGGGAAGTCCTACGGTAGGAGTCTACCGGGACCAGTACGAACCCGGGTTATACCGTTATACCCAGAGCTACACCATTACCGGTATCAATAACGATGCCGGTATCGTTATTGACACCAGTAACGGTATCGTTATTGATACCGGTATCGTTATTGATACCGGTATTGTTATTAATACTGGTATCGTTATTGATACCGGTATTGTTATTAATACTGGTATCGTTATTGATACCGGTATTGTTATTAATACTGGTATCGTTATTGATACCGGTATCGTTGTTAATACTGGTATCGTTATTGATACCGGTATCGTTATTAATACTGGTATCGTTATTGATACCGGTAATGTTATTGATACCGGTATCGTTATTGATACTGGTATCGTTATTGATACTGGTATTATTATTGATACTGGTATCGTTATTAATACTGGTATCGTTATTGATACTGGTATCGTTATTAATACTGGTATCGTTATTGATACTGGTATTGTTATTGATACTGGTATCGTTATTGATACTGGTATCGTTATTAATACTGGTATTGTTATTGATACTGGTATCGTTATTGATACTGGTATTGTTATTAATACTGGTATCGTTATTAATACTGGTATCGTTATTGATACTGGTATCGTTATTGATACTGGTATTGTTATTGATACCGGTATCGTTATTGATACCGGTACCGTTATTGATACCGGTATCGTTATTGATACCGGTATCGTTATTAATACTGGTATCGTTATTAATACTGGTATCGTTATTAATACCGGTATCGTTATTGATACTGGTATTGTTATTAACACTGGTATCGTTATTGATACCGGTATCGTTATTGATACCAGTAATGTTATTGATACTGGTATCATTATTGATACTGGTATCGTTATTGATACCGGTATTGTTATTGATACTGGTATCGTTATTGATACTGGTATCGTTATTGATACCGGTATCGTTATTGATACTGGTATCGTTATTAATACTGGTATCGTTATTGATACCGGTAATGTTATTGATACCGGTATCGTTATTGATACCGGTATCGTTATTGATGCCGGTATCGTTATTGATACCGGTATCGTTATTGATACCGGTATCGTTATTGATACCGGTATCGTTATTAATACTGGTATCGTTATTGATACTGGTATCGTTATTAATACTGGTATCGTTATTGATACTGGTATCGTTATTGATACTGGTATCGTTATTAATACTGGTATCGTTATTGATACTGGTATTGTTATTAATACCGGTATCGTTATTGATACCGGTATTGTTATTAATACTGGTATCGTTATTGATACTGGTATTGTTATTGATACTGGTATCGTTATTAGTACTGGTATCGTTATTAATACTGGTATCGTTATTGATACTGGTATCGTTATTAGTACTGGTATCGTTATTGATACTGGTATCGTTATTAATACTGGTATCGTTATCGGCCACATACGACACAGGCACTCGTACTCAGCGAGTATTACATCAGTATGTAGAGTATGAATTAGGCTTAATGGAATTTAATGAGTACTAGTATCGGTACTCTGTATCAGCAAGTAGCTAAAGGTTGCTCCTGGTTTTTGAACTGTTATTTTACAGTAAATGACGTTTTTGTGTTTGAGAGTTTGGTCGTCTGTCCGTAGGAGACGTCTACGACTTCACCGGACAACGACTGGACGTCACCGAGGTGAGCGGTAGGACGACTCCCCCTCCGGCCCTCGGTGCTCGCCGCCGGCTGTACCGCTGTACCGCCGTGCTAGGATGCTAATGTAGCTAACCCCACCCCCCAGAACACGGAGACGGTGGACTTCTCCTACAACCCGCTGGCCGACCCGCGCTTCCTGTTCCATGACCACGCCCTGGTGGAGGCGGTGAAGCAGGAGGACCCGGAGGTCCACTCCTTCTTCAGGCTGCTGGCGCTCTGCCACACCGTCATGGCCGAGGAGAAGACGGAGGGTGAGGCGGCGCCGGCGTGACGGAGGAGCCGCCGCGTTTCCACTTAAAAGTCCTGTACAATATCGGTTTTTTTAAACAATTTCACAACTAGAGCTACACTCGGTAGATAAACTGGGAGCTACACTAGCCTCACTAGCATGTTAGCGGTTAGCTCATATCGATGCTAACTAGCCTGTCAGGTCTCCATGGCAACAGACGCTGATCCCCTTTGATCTCCTCATCCGCTTTATAGTGGAACTTTTACGCAGTTTTTCAAGATTTATTCAGAAACGGTTTGTCGAGAAGTTCGCAAAATCTGTTCTTTTGATCCTCGGATGACGACAAATCATCCCTGAAGATTTTATGCAATTCGGACGAGTAGTGTTTGCAAAAAGTTGGTAAAATACATACAAACCAAATAAATAAATAAACACACAGATGAAAATATAACCTTCTCGGCACACTTTTGTTAATTGCCCGACTTTTGTTAATTGCCCAACTTTGCCTGGCGAAGAGGATTAGCAACATTATATTCAAAGTATTTCCCCAGAATCATCCTTGGTGGTGAGTTTCAGTGTAAAAGTCCCTCTAGTGGCTCTACTGAGAACAGGTCAGTGAGCTTCCCGGTGTTTCAGACGAAGTGGTTTCCCTGTTAACTGGTGACCCTTTTAGCGTCTCGTGTTGCTCATAACAGACGTTAAAAAAAGAAAACTACAGAACTCCGTCGTCGCTCCGCTGGTTACAAACATTTACACTGAAGTGTCTTATTTGAATATTTTGCTGTTCGTAGTAAACAAAGTCTGTCACCATTTAACAGGGAGACCAGTTCATCCGAAACACCGGCACCGTGCACTGACGTTCACGGTGGATTTGTCGCTATGACTCGTCTGAACGCCGTCGTTCCACCGGTTTGAGAGAAAAAGATATCGAGTCTGGATATTTTCCGTAGTCTGGTCGTGCGGGTCGTTAGCGCTACTCGCGAGTGGCTAACGCTAGCCGACTCTGAGGCGAGGATCTTCTTTGCGTTCCAGGCGAGCTCCACTACCAGGCCCAGTCTCCAGACGAGGGCGCTCTCGTCACGGCCGCCAGGAACTTCGGCTTCGTGTTCCGCTCACGCACGCCGGACAGCATCACCATCGTGGAAATGGGGAAGCAGCGCAGCTACGAGCTCCTCGCCATCCTGGACTTCAACAACGTCCGCAAGAGGATGTCGGTCATCGGTACGCAGACGACTATCCAACGATATTCTGTACTAAGTTCTGGACCATCGAGCGCACCTGAAGATAAGCCACACCCACCAAATTAAAAGCAAAAAGCAAAAAGCAAAACCAATGTTGGAGTGGAGCAGATTGGAGTTACGTGATGCACCTGAACGCATCGCCCATGTTTCGCTGGCATGAAGCTCCTTCACCGGTAAAAATGCTTAAATTCGCCGCGTCATTTTTGAAGCCGCGGGTTTTTAAAGTGCGTGAAGAAAGTAGGGGCTTAGAGGAGCCACACCCACCAAATGAACACAAAATGTGGTGGTTCCTCCAAATTAAAACAAAACAAAAAGCAAAACCAATGTTGGAGTGCAGCAGGTCGGAGTTACGTGATGCACCTGAACGCATCGCCCATGTTTCGCTGGCATGAAGCTCCTTCACCGGTAAAAATACTTACATTTTAAAGTACGTGAAGAAAATAGGGGCTTATAGTCCAGAAATGGTCAGATGATAAAAGAGGTCGTATTATCTCCAGCCTTTCAACTCTTTCAACTGGTCGACCGGAAACCTCGTATTCAAAGTTTGATTTCATGTAATTTCAACATTTGAATATCGGATCCTAGGAGCTACATTCACAATCTGCTGTGTCTGTGTGAGCTAGACTGGCTCCGCCCATCTACTATGGGAAGAGGAAGGAAGTACTTCCTCTCGTGGCGCCATGTGCCAGAGCAGAGCTGGCTGATTGTGGGAGGAGTCAAAGGGGGTGGAGGGGAGGAGCCTACCTTGATTGTGATTGGCTGAACCCCTGATGACATCATATAGGGTTTGATTTCTGATTGGCTGCTTGGAGCAACACACTTTTTAAAACCTGGAACAAGTTTTCTTCACCTACTAGTTGCTAGTTAGTGTGTGTGTGTGTGTGTGTGTGTGTGTGTGTGTGTGTGTGCAGTGCGCAGTCCGGAGGGGAAGCTGTGTCTCTACTGTAAAGGCGCCGACACCATCGTCTACGAGCGTCTGCACCAGTCCTGCACCAAGATGATGGACGTCACCACGGAGCACCTCAACGTGGGTCACACGTCTGTCCCCGTTTGTCCTCGTCTGTCTCCGTCTGTCCCCGTCTGTCCTCATCTGTCCTCATCTGTCCCCGTCTGTCCTTGTATATCCTCATCTGTCCTCGTCTGTCCTGCGTCCCTCTCGTCCAACTGTCCTCCCGCTCTGTCCTTTTTGTGCCCCTGGGACTCCACGTCTGTGAGTCCAGGAAGTGTTTGGTCTGCCTCACGTCTGCCTGTGCTGCTGGTGCAGGAGTTTGCGGGGGAGGGTCTGCGGACCCTGGCCCTGGCCTACAGGGGTCTGGACGAGGACTACTTCAGCCAGTGGAGGCGGCGCCACCATGAGGCCAGCACGGCGCTGCAGGACCGGGAGGACCGGCTGGACCGGCTGTACGAGGAGATCGAGACGGACCTGCTGGTACGAGGAGGACCGTCACCGCGGTTCTGTTCTGGTGGAACCTTCGTACGGGGGACTGACGGTGTGTGTGTGTGTGTGTGTGTGTGTGTGTGTGTGTGTGTGTGTGTGTGTGTGTGTGTGTGTGTGTGTGTGTGTGTGTGTGTGTGTGTGTGTGTGTGTGTGTGTGTGTGTGTGTCTGTCCAGCTGCTGGGAGCCACGGCCATAGAAGACAAGTTGCAGGACGGAGTTCCTCAGACCATCGAGCAACTCTCCAAAGCCGACATCAAGATCTGGGTGTTGACTGGCGACAAGCAAGGTTTGGGAACTCACCTGGATCTGGTGGTTCTGGATCGGAACTCACCTGGATCTGGTGGTTCTGGATCGGAACTCACCTGGATCTGGTGGTTCTGGATCGGAACTCGCCTGGATCAGGCGGTTCTGGATCGGAACCCACCTGGATCTGGTGGTTCTGGATCGGAACCCACCTGGATCAGGCGGTTCTGGATCGGAACCCACCTGGATCAGGGGGTTCTGGATCGGAACCCACCTGGATCAGGGGGTTCTGGATTGGAACTCACCTGGATCTGGTGGTTCTGGATTGGAACCCACCTGGATCAGGCGGTTCTGGATCGGAACCCACCTGGATCAGGGGGTTCTGGATCGGAACCCACCTGGATCTGGTCGTTCTGGTTCAGAACTGACCTGGATCAGGTGGTTCTGGATCAGAACCCTCCTGGATGAGGGGGTTCGAAAGTTAAAAAGTTTCATTTGGACATGGAACTGATTGTAGCGTCTCTCGATGGATGGATAGATAGATGGATGGATGGATGGATGGATGGATGGATGGATGGATGGATGGATGACTGTTGTGCTGCTCTGCAGAAACGGCGGAGAACATCGGCTACTCCTGCAACCTGCTGCGTGAGGAGATGACCGAGGTGTTCGTGGTGTCGGGGAACTCTCTGGAGGAGGTGCACCAGGAGCTCCGGTGGGTTCTCAGGCCCCGCCCCCCTCCAGGTGCTGACCATCGTCCGGTCTTTGATGTTTGTGTTCTCTGGCCACGCAGAGACGCACTGGCCGCCATGAAGCCGGACGCCGCCGACTCGCCCACGCCGGAGAGCATTGTGGGTAAAGACGTGACGGAGGAGGCGGTGGAGGGAGAGTACGGCCTGGTGATCAACGGACACAGTCTGGTTTGTCCGCCTCCAAGTCCCTTTCAAGAGAAGATCAAAGCTTTGTGTCTTTTGCGTCTGTTTCCACGACAACAGTGGCCGGAGACACAGAAAAAAAACAATCCCGTGGTAGAACTTTTCGGAAAAAAATGCTCTGCCTCCGTCACCATGGAGACAGGTCAAATCCACACTTTCTGGGAACGTCCCGGCTTTGTTGCCATGGAAACGGGGGGAAATATAACCCTTCCTCGATACGCTCAAGTCCTGTTTCCGTGGAAACGGGCAAAAACTACAGTTTCTGTAAATACTGAGGCTCCATTACCGTGGAAACGAGCGCAAACGACACATTTGCTCCCATTGTCGGTGGCGATAGCATTTTGTTCAGCTTCGCGTGTCGTTTCGTTACAAAAACCAAACCACGGCGCCGGCTTGTGGCCCAACACGGTAACTACACTGCTGTCAGGGGGAGTAACCGTGACTGTTTCCTCCTCCCTGCAGGCCTACGCCCTGGAGCGCGGCGTGGAGCGGGACTTCCTGCGCGCGGCCTGCATGTGCAAGGCGGTGATCTGCTGCCGCGTGACGCCGCTGCAGAAGGCCCAGGTGGTGGAGCTGGTGAAGAGGCACAAGCGCGCCGTGACACTCGCCATCGGGGACGGGGCCAACGACGTCAGCATGATCAGAGGTGAGGCCCGGTCAGCCTCCGGTAGCTACTAGTTACTAGTTGCTAGTTGCTAGTTATTGGTTACTAGTTGTAAGTTACTAGTTGCTGGCTACTAATTACTGGTTGCTAGTTGCTCGTTACCGGTTACTACTTGCTAGTTACTGGTTACTAGTTGCTAGTTATTGCTTACTAGTTGTAAGTTACTAGTTGCTAGTTACTAGTTGCTAGTTACTGGTTACTAGTTGCTAGTTACTAGTTGTAAGTTACTATTTGCTAGTTATTGGTTACTAGTTGCTAGTTACTAATTGTAAGTTACTAGTTGCTGGTTACTAGTTAGTAGTTATAAGCTACTAGTTGCTAGTTACTGGTTGCTAGTTAGTAGTTATAAGTTACTAGTTGCTGGTTACTGGTTGCTAGTTGCAAGTTACTAGTTGCTAGTTACTGGTTGCTGGTTACTAGTTGCTGGTTGCTGGTTACTAATTGTTGATTACGAGTTGCTAGTTACGAGTTGCTAGTTACTAGTTGCTAGTCACTAGTTGTAAGTTAATAGTTGCTAGTTACTAGTTACTGGCTACTAGTTGCTAGTTACTAGTTACTAGTTACTGGTTAGTAGTTATAAGTTGCTAGTTACTAGTTGCTAGTTACTGGTTACTAGTTGTAAGCTACTAGTTGCTAGTTACTAGTTGCTAGTTACTAGTTGCTAGTTACTAGTGGCCAGTTACTGGTTACTAGTTACTAGTTGTTAGCTGGTAGTTACTAGTTGTTAGTTACTAGTTGTTAGTTTCTAGTTGTCAGTTGCTAGTTAGTAGTTGTCAGTTGCTAGTTAGTAGTTGTTAGTTACCAGTTGTTAGTTGCTAGTTACTAGTTGCTAGTTACTAGTTGCTAGTTGCTAGTTACTAGTTGCTAGTTGCTAGTTGCTAGTTACTAGTTGTTAGTTGCTAGTTACTAGGTGCTGCAGCAGAAAAGGCCTCGGCTGCGTGACGACAAGTGGAAATGATGAAGTCAGAGTGGAAATGTTGACTGAAACCAACCAACATGTCCTCCTCCTCTTCCTCCCCCTCCTCCTCTTCCTCCCCCTTCCTCCTCCTCCCTCCCTCCTCTTCCTCCCCCCCCCACAGCGGCCCACATCGGGGTGGGGATCTCCGGTCAGGAGGGGATGCAGGCCGTCTTGTCCAGCGACTTCTCCTTCGCCCAGTTCCGCTTCCTGCAGCGCCTCCTGCTGGTCCACGGCCGCTGGTCGTACCTGCGCATGTGCAAGTTCCTGCGCTACTTCTTCTACAAGAACTTCACCTTCACCTTCGTCCACTTCTGGTTCGCCTTCTTCTGTGGCTTCTCGGCGCAGGTGAGGCGGCGGAGCGGCGATGGTTTGATCAAAAGTCAAAATAAAACAAATAAAATTACTTTTGAGCCACAAAACGTCGATTTTCTGGAAAAAAACAAACTTGTACAAACTAAATAAGGTTTATTTCACCGTTTGCAGCTGCTGCACGTTTGTTTAGAGCAGTTTGGACTTTTTCTTCTTTATATTTTCCATTTTTCCATATTTTTTCCTTTTTTTTTTATTTTTCTTTCCGTCTAATTTTCCTCCCTTTTTTCTATTTTTGTCTTTTTTTCCGTCATTTCCTTGTTTTTCTTTTATCTCAACCTTTTTTTTCTATTTTTCCTTTTTCCTTTCAGTTTCCTCAAATCCGTACATCAAAGTCATTGTTGCATAGGGGAAATTGTGGAAAATTAATTTTAAAAATTAATTAATTAATTATATAAAAAAAAGTTAATTATCTGTTATTTGGCTGTTTTTAGCTTTTATCCATTCATTCATTCATTCCACATTGTGAAAGCTTCATGGAGGGAAGATCAAAGCCTCTTTCGTCCCCTGAATAATGCCGTGACCCCCCCAGGAAGGCCCCGCCTCCTACGCCTCCTCCTCCTCCTCCTCTGCCTCTTCCTACGCCTCCTCCTCCTCCTCCTCCTCTGCGTCCTCCTCCTCTGCGTCCTCCTCCGCCTCTGCCTCCGCCTCCTCCTCCTCCTCCTACGCCCCCGCCTCCTACGCCTCCTCCATCTACGCCTCCACCTCCTCCTCCTCCTCCTCCTCCTCCTCCTCCTCCTCCTCCTCAGTGTTTCCTGTGTGTTTCAGACGGTTTATGACGAGTGGTTCATCACGTTGTACAACCTGGTGTACACGGCGCTGCCGGTGCTCGGGATGAGTCTGTTCGACCAGGTGAGCAATGTTTACATATATACCTACGTGTGTGTGTGTGTGTGTGTGTGTGTGTGTGTGTGTGTGTGTGTGTGTGTGTGTGTGTGTGTGTGTGTGTGTGTGTGTGTGTGTAGTGACCTGCGTCTCCCCCTGCTGGCCAGGACGTGAACGACGTGTGGAGCTCCCAGCACCCCCGGCTCTACGCCCCCGGCCAGCTCAACCTGTACTTCAGCAAGGCGGCGTTCTTCCGCTGCGCGCTGCACAGCTGCTACAGCTCGCTGGTGCTCTTCTTCGTGCCCTACGCCGCCGCGCGCGACTCGGCGAGGCCCGACGGCAAGGACGCCGCCGACTACCAGTCCTTCGCCCTGCTGACGCAGACCTGCCTGCTGGTCGCCGTCACCCTGCAGGTGACGCCTCGGCTGCAGCCGCCCGGAGGCCTGGGGGGGCGTGGCTACTGACCGCGTGTGTGTGTGTGTGTGTGTGTGTGTGTGTGTGTGTGTGTGTGTGTGTGTGAGAGCAGCTGGGCCTGGAGATGGCGTTCTGGACGGCGGTGAACACGCTCTTCGTCCTGGGCAGTCTGGTCATGTACTTCGCCGTCACTTTCACCATGTACAGTGACGGACTGTTCCTCACGCTGCCGTCGGCCTTCCCCTTCGTGGGTCAGTGCACACACACACACACACACACGTGCACGCACGCACGCACACGCACGCACGCGCACACTCACACACACACAGTCTCACACACACACGCAGACACACACACATACACGCACACACACACACACACACACACACACACACACACACACACACACGTGCACGCACGTGCACGCACGCACGCACACGCACGCGCACACTCACGCATGCACAGACACACGCAGACACACACACGCACACGCACGCACTCACACACACGCACGCACGCACACGTGCACACACAGTTTCACACACACACACACGCACACACACACGCACGCACACACGCACAGTCACGCACTCACACACATGCACACACACACGCACGCACGCACACGTGCACACACACAGTCTCACACACACGCACGCACGCACACGTGCACACACACAGTCTCACACACACGCACGCATGCACACACACGCACGCACGCATGCACGCACGCACACGTGCACACACACAGTCTCACACACACGCACGCACGCACGCATGCACACACACGCACGCACGCATGCACAGTCACACACGCACACACGCACGCGCACACACGCATGCACGCACACACACACACACGCACACACACACACACACAGTCACACACACACTCGCACGCACACACACACACACACTCGCACGCACGCACACACACACACACACACACACTCCACAGTTCCACCTTGAGAGCCATTTTCAAAAAGTTTCCCTTTCAGCCACTCTGAGCACTGTGTGTGTGTGTGTGTGTGTGTGTGTGTGTGTGTGTGTGTGTGTGTGTGTGTGTGTGTGTGTGTGTGTGTGTGTGTGAGACCAGGAACAGGCAGAAACAGTCTGAACCAGCCCTCCGTCTGGCTCACGATCCTCCTCACCTCCATCCTGTGTCTCCTTCCTGTGGTGACTCAGCGCTTCCTGTCCATGCAGCTCCGCCCTACCATCAACGACAAGGTAGGGCTGCTGTAGGGTTCCACTGTATGGGTTCCTCTGTAGGGTTCCACTGCAGGGTTCCTCTGCTAAAAAAAATAGATTAAGAAAAAAAATTGAAATAGAAAAATTCCAATACATAGTTTTTATACAAATAATTTTAAAATTCCCATCCAAAATATTTTCTAAAAATATTTTTCCTTATTTCAGGGATTTTGAAATTCTAATTTTTCTTCAAAAGTTAAATTTTTTTTTTTTACGTAATTTTTTAAAATTATGATATAAAATATTTTGTTTTTTTTACCATTTTTAAAATATAATAAAAGATTTTTTAAGAAGACATTTTAATTGAAAAATGACAATACATATTTTTAGATAAGTAATTAAAAAATTTCCATCCAAAATCTTTTAATATTTTTTTTATTTCAGTGATTTTGAAATTTTAATTAAAAAAAATTTATTAAATTTTTTTAAACCGCTGAAATAAAATGTTTTTTTTTTTTTTTTACAATTTTTAAAATAAAAAATATTTATTAATAAAAAAAAAATTTGAAAAATATTTTAATATCAGTAATTTAAAAAAAATTCTAAAATCTTTTTACTGCATTTGCTGTCGCCATAGAAACCATGATCACACATGGTCAGTTCGTAGATTAATTCATGTTTCAGTGTTTTGTCCCAAAGAGATCAATAAAGTTCTCTAATCCACGACGGATATGATTTGTGATAAACACAAACACATCAAACTGTTTCAGCCGCTTCTCGTAATGAAGCTTGTTTCTTCTTCTGTAACTTTTTTTATTGCTCCGTCAGTTAAATCCAGCAGCTTCCTTTTGTCCTCCAGTGACATCTAGTGGTCACAGCTGGTCGTACAAGTGTAGTTTTATATAGAAGTGACATAGAACGAACCAAAATACTCCAGAAAATACAATAAATTCAGCAACAACTCGTAATATCTGCTGTTTTTCCGGTTGTTTAGCAGTGTTGTGAAAAGTCCATTAAAAGTAAAGTAAAGTAAAGTAAAGTAAAGTAAAAACTTCAGCAAATACTTGCAAATCTGCACTAAAGGAGGCGAACGAGTTTCTTAATTTCCGGACTATTGAGCGCAGCTGGATATAAGCCACACCCACCACATCTAAGAAGGAAAAAAAAGAGAGGTCGGAGTTACGTGATGCGCCTGAACGCATCATGTGACGGCAGCATAAAGCTAATTAGCTCAAATCTTGTGGAAAGAAGTGGCGGCTTATAGTCTGGGGATTACGGTAATTTGTTTTCCTGGTGTGGCGTGACCTTTGAACCTCGGCGCCACACGTTAACCCCTCGGAGCTAACGCCCCTCCCCCACCCCTGCAGGTGATGCTGAAGGTGCGGCAGGCCAAGGCCACGCCCCCGCCGCCCCCCGCGCCGCACCCGCATGCGCCGCACCAGCTCCCGCCGCTCGGGCTACGCCTTCTCGCACGCGCAGGGCTACGGCGACCTGGTGACGTCGGGCCGCTTCCTGCGGCGCCCGGCCGCGCCGCGCACGTCGGGCCTCGTCCACGCCGGCCGCGCCAGCGCCGGGTTCAGCCCGCTGGGCCGCTCGGCCGGGTACAGCCCCACCGGGCGGCCGCAGAACGCCAAGGTCCCCGACGTCCAGGTGACCTCGCTGCAGATGTACCGGACCATCACCGACCCCGCCCTCTGATCCACGCCGACCCCGACCGCCGGACGCGCTAACGTGCTAGCACGCTAGCGTTCGCCACCGCGGGGGAAGACGCTCGGGGGGGGGGGGGGGCTTTTCCACGAATCCTCCCAATCGAACTCTGGACTCTGATTGGACGAGGCGAGCGACCTGGAAGGGAACTCGCCCGGGGGGAAAACCCTCCAGGCGCCGGGAACAAGATTCCAAGTTTGGAAAAGCGCCGCCATGTTTACAGACTCGCCGGGAACCGAGGAGTTCCGCAGCGGAAGCTAGCGGACCGTCGGCCCGAGCTCGAGGTTTCCTGCACTTTCAACAAGCGACTCCGTCACAACGCCGGGATCCGAACCGGGAACCGAACCGGGAACGCCGGTTTAAGATCGTCTCCGCGGTTTTTAAAGATCCCAGGTTATGAAAACGATCGTCCGTCTCCTCCCTCACCGCCTCCACTTTTTAGTGACTGTGGCCTCAAACAGGAGATTGAGGCCACAGTCTATTTCCCCCTCGTGACATCACGAGGGGAAATAGCCCCCCCCCCCCCGGTGATGATGCTCACTTTCCCACAAGGAGATAAAAACTTACAAAGATTACCGATAAACTGAATCAATTCAGTACAACATGAAAGTCGGTAGCAGCTAGCAGGTGCTAGCATTAGCGACTTGCTAGTAGCGGTAGCGACATGCTAACCTGCCGCCGCAGCGTCTCCACTTCCTGCGGAGCTCAGGTTGTGGTTAAAAACAACATTCCTTCAAAAAAGGATACACACAATGACGCCGGGAAGCCCCGCCTCCTCCAGGGTTGCCAGATCTGATTGGCTGTTTCATGGTAAAAACTGTAAAACTAGAAAATCTAAGGAACAAACAGCAGAAGTTGAATTTGGCTGGAATCCGCCCAACCTGGCAACCCCGGTCTTCTCCCTTCGTCAGACTTTTACGCTGAAATTGAAAACGATCTCGTTTGACAAATGACATGAAATTGCTGAAAAGCGACGTAACGTGGGACCTTTAAATACGCGATGAATTCTACGTCGCACATCAGAACCACTCGCCGGCGCCGCCTTGTGGTCAGCGTTCTGCTGCCTCAGTGTCTCAGTTCTTTGGGTTTCTGGGTCGGATTCTGTGGGATTTGGAGGTTTTTTTTGTTGATTTAGAACAAAACCTCCAGTTTAAAAACCTGAATGTTGCAGAAACGTACTATTTTTTTAAAGTGTGTTTTGTTTGTCGTCGGTTCTGTTCGTCAGCAAAGACGAGTTTCAAACGTTCTGCTTCGACTTCAATCGTTCGTACCTCAAAACGTTTTGCTTCGTTCGTCCGTTCGTCACGTATTTATTTCAGCTTTTCAGACAATCGGCCCGTTCGTTAATCGAATAATTAATCTTTCACGTTTAAAACACAAACCAAAGCTTTTCAAACCTCCTGCAGGTTTTTAGCGTATTTTGGTCTCGATTGTAACAAATGAAGGTCTCGTTTCCATGACGACGCTTCCAAAGAAACATTTTTTAAAGTTTTCATTTCAGGAAAGTTTCACGTTTCCATGGCAACCTTCCGAAAACCATGTCCGTTTCCATGGAAACGGCAGAAACAGTGAAAAAAATGATGTAGTAAGCACGTCGGTCCACTAGATGGTGCTGTTGCTTGCTTTTGTAATGAAAACACACACACACACACACACACACACACACACTTTACTTTATTTAAGTGTTTACTAGTTTGATGTCTCAATTTTGATTTTCAATCTGAATTCTGGAAACGAAAAAAAAGAGAAGCTGGATTCTGGTTTTAAAGTCAATATTCTCATATTAGAATAAGAATTCTGGGAATAAAGTTAATCTTCTGAGGAAAAAAGTGAATTTTGAGATCAAAGCCAGAATTCAAAATTCGGTGTTTGTATTTTAAAATCTGAGTTCTGGTTTTAAAGTCAGAATTTTGAGGAAAATTAAAATCAAGAGGACGAGTCTGATAAAGTTGAACATTCTTATGGTGGAAAAAAAATCGGATTTCTAATTTTTAGAAAAGATCTCAGTTCTGATTTTGAAATGACAATTCAGGGTGAAATTTTTATTATTTTTTTTATCTTAAGATAAAAAATAAAAATAGGAATAAAAGTCCAAATTCTGAGTTGCTTGTTGAATTTACACCAAAAAGTTTTAACTCTGAGAAAAAAAATGGAGTAATTCTGAAGAAAAAACTAATTTTGAGATAAAATTCAGAAGAAAATTGTCCATTTGTTATTTTAAAATATGAATTCTGAGTTTGAAGTCAACATTTATAAAAAAAAAAAAAGCAATTTTGGAAAAAAAATCTGCTAAAAGCTGGCGGAGGAATCACATATCCAATTTAAAAAAAAATTGATTATGAGTAAAAAAAAAAAAAAAAGAAGAATTCAGATTTTAAAGTCAAACGAATAAATTCTGATTCCATTCCGTGTAAATCCGCCCCGAAAATCAACATTTTGATTTCAGGTTAGAATCTTTAACGATGTCAAAGTGAAACTTCTGAAAAGAAAAAAAATCTGAATTTTAAATAACAAATATTGATTAAAAGATCATATTGATAGCGACAATAAACCATACAGACGGTTCTCCTCACCTTCGGTTCCGATCTCTCACTTTCCTTCACGACGCTGAAAGAGGATTGAACTTTGCTTTCCCCTGATTGCTGCCGCCGCTCCGGCGCCGCCTCGTGTGTTTCTCCTGTCAGACGGAGTTTTAACTCCACTCTGGATTCTCCGCTGTGGCTCTGGAACATTTCTGAATAATCTGCAGTTCTGTATTAATCTGTATTAATCTGTATTGATCTGTATTAATCTGTATTAATCTGTATTGATCTGTATTAATCTGCGAGCGCTGAGGACGTGAAGACTGAAGCTGGAACAACAAAGAGTGATTCTTTGTCTTTATGAGACTTTTGTACCGTTTTTGTACCTGAAGTTTTTACTGCATTAAAATAAAACTCCGTCTGTGTCTTTGTTTCTCATTCGAAGGTCATTTGGTTTGTTTTTGACTTCAGAAGTCGACTCATTTGAAACAAATGTGTTTCACGTCTTCAGAGGAGGTTGAAACTAAACTGGAGGTTTTGAACTTCGCCGACAAGCTTCTGCTTTGTTTTCTTCATTATCCATTTATAAAAGTTTTACTTTGCATGTATTTGACCAACTTTTCACCAAAAACTACTCGCTCACATTGCCTGAAATCTTCAGGCCCTAACCCTAACCCTAACCCTAACCTAACCCTGACCCTCTAACCCTAACCTAACCCTGACCCTCTCACCTCTAACCCTGACCTCTATCCTCTAACCCTAACCTAACCTAACCCTGACCCTCTAACCCTAACCTCTAACCTCTAACCCTGACCCTCTAACTCTAAACCCTAATCCTACCCTCTAACCCTAACCTCTAACTCTAAACCCTAACCCTACCCTCTATCCCTAATCCTACCCTCTAACCTCTAACCCTAACCCTACCATCTATCCCTAACCCTACTCTCTAACCTCTAACCCTAACCCTACCCTCTATCCCTAACCCTACCCTCTAACCCTAACCCTAGCCTCTAACCCTACCCACTAACCCTCTATCCCTAACCCTACCCTCTATCCCTAACCCTACCCTCTAACCCTAACCCACCAGCAGGGGGAGGAATCCTCTTTCAGAGCGTCGCTTTGGGATCCGGCAGTCCTGAACTCATCCTGGACTCCAGACCTCCACATTTCCAGACTTCCAGATCCCAAAACTTCCAGACCTCCAGATCCCAAAACTTCCAGACCTCCATACCTCCAGACCTCCAGACCTCCAGATCCAAAAACTTCCAGACCTCCATACCTCCAGACCTCCATACCTCCAGACCTCCAGACCTTCAGACCTCCATACCTCCAGACCTCCATACCTCCAGACCTCCAGACCTCCATACCTCCAGACCTCCAGACCTCCAGACCTCCATACCTCCAGACCTCCGCTGGAAGCAGGAATCTCTGATTTCACTATAAAGTCGTACTTTAACCGATCGATGGTAAAGGATAATAATTGTTCCAGGAACTCTGAGTACATTCTTGTAAAACGTGTTATGATTCATTCTCATATTAGTGATTTTAATTTGATTCGAATGACTTCCTGTTTGTCTGCAGGTGTTTTTTGTTTTTTTTAAGTTGCAGTAAACTGGAAAGAAAGAAAGTGTGAACACACTTTTTAGTTTTCACTTCCACTGTTGTTTTTTTTACTGGTTTTGGATGGTCTGTGTAATTATACAATTAAATAAAAAAAAACAACCAAAAACCCATCTGGCTGTGAAACGTGATAAATAGTTTGTTAATCTGCCTCCACTTACATAATTTTACACTCGGCGCTGCCGCGCTGCCTCTTTCCTCTGCCCAGTGTCAAATTATGTAATTCGGCTGCTTTGATCAAAGCAAGTAGCAGCAGGTGCCCCGTGTGAGGCTCAGCCGGAGAGCCTGGGGAGTTCAGGACCTCCGTCAGGACCTCCGTCAGGACCTCCGTCATGATCGTCTGTGTCTCGTACTTTCAACTCTCAAAACAACATATTTCTCTTCTTCAATTTTACGTGAATTTCTTTCTCTTTGTGGGCGGGGCTTAGCTAACGTTCAGTTAGCCAACGTTCACTTGCTTCATCGGGTGAAATAAACACAAATCTCGTATTATTTTGCGACGCAGCTCCACCAGAACGATTCTTCACGGCTCTTCTGGCTTTTTTCCTGAAGGAGGAATTTTACCCGGAGCAGAGAAATAAATGACGGCTGGGTCAATAAGCTCCTGTCTGTACAGTGTTGGGGGGGGGGGGGGGGGGGGGGGGGGGGCAGAGGATCAACACTTCACCTTCACTGAGCTCCCACAATGCAAATCAAAGTGCTGACGGGTCCCAGAGACACAAAGGTCAGCAGGGCCTCCCGCACTAATTTGTAAAGTTTGTTTCGCAGTAGATCAACCTGTCGTCGTCAGCAGTGCATGCTGGGAAGGCCTCCAGCCCCCCCCCCCCCCAAAAAAAGGCGAATCAGTGATTTTAACGAGAGAAAAGTGACAGTGTGAATGTTTAAAAAGGTGAATCAGTGATTTTAACGAGAGAAAAGTGAAAGTGTGAATGTTTAAAAAGGTGAATCAGTGATTTTAAAAGGTGAATCAGTGATTTTAACGGGAGAAAAGTGACAGAGTGAATGTTTAAAAAGGTGAATCAGTGATTTTAAAAGGTGAATCAGTGATTTTAAAAGGTGAATCAGTGATTTTAACGAGAGAAAAGTGACAGAGTGAATGTTTAAAAAGGTGAATCAGTGATTTTAACGGGAGAAAAGTGACAGAGTGATTGTTTAAAAAGGTGAATCAGTGATTTTAAAAGGTGAATCAGTGATTTTAAAAGGTGAAGCAGTGATTTTAAAAGGTGAATCAGTGATTTTAACGGGAGAAAAGTGACAGAGTGAATGTTTAAAAAGGTGAATCAGTGATTTTAAAAGGTGAATCAGTGATTTTAAAAGGTGAATCAGTGATTTTAACGAGAGAAAAGTGACAGAGTGAATGTTTAAAAAGGTGAATCAGTGATTTTAACGGGAGAAAAGTGACAGAGTGATTGTTTAAAAAGGTGAATCAGTGATTTTAACGAGAGAAAAGTGAAAGTGTGAATGTTTAAAAAGGTGAATCAGTGATTTTAAAAGGTGAATCAGTGATTTTAACGGGAGAAAAGTGACAGAGTGAATGTTTAAAAAGGTGAATCAGTGATTTTAAAAGGTGAATCAGTGATTTTAAAAGGTGAATCAGTGATTTTAAAAGGTGAATCAGTGATTTTAACGAGAGAAAAGTGACAGAGTGAATGTTTAAAAAGGTGAATCAGTGATTTTAAAAGGTGAATCAGTGATTTTAAAAGGTGAATCAGTGATTTTAAAAGGTGAATCAGTGATTTTAACGAGAGAAAAGTGACAGAGTGATTGTTTAAAAAGGTGAATCAGTGATTTAAACGAGAGAAAAGTGACAGAGTGAATGTTTAAAAAGGTGAATCAGTGATTTTAAAAGGTGAATCAGTGATTTAAAAAGGTGAATCAGTGATTTTAAAAGGTGAATCAGTGATTTTAACGAGAGAAAAGTGACAGTGTGAATGTTTAAAAAGGTGAATCAGTGATTTTAAAAGGTGAATCAGTGATTTTAAAAGGTGAATCAGTGATTTTAAAAGGTGAATCAGTGATTTTAACGGGAGAAAAGTGACAGAGTGAATGTTTAAAAAGGTGAATCAGTGATTTTAAAAGGTGAATCAGTGATTTTAACGAGAGAAAAGTGACAGAGTGAATGTTTAAAAAGGTGAATCAGTGATTTTAAAAGGTGAATCAGTGATTTTAATGAGAGAAAAGTGAAAGTGTGAATGTTTAAAAAGGTGAATCAGTGATTTTAATGAGAGAAAGTGACAGTGTGAATGTTTAAAAAGGTGAATCAGTGATTTTAATGAGAGAAAGTGACAGTGTGAATGTTTAAAAAGGTGAATCAGTGATTTTAATGAGAGAAAGTGACAGTGTGAATGTTTAAAAAGGTGAATCAGTGATTTTAAAAGGTGAATCAGTAATTTTAACGGGAGAAAAGTGAAAGGTGATGTTTGCTGCCCTCTTGCGGCGGCCGCCGCTCCTCCAGCACAACGAGCGACGTTGCGTTCACGGCCCGCTAAAAGCCCGGCGATTACTACTTCCTCATCGGGAAAATGGGATTCTGTTTACGCTGCGTGGGTGTGTGTGTGTGTGTGTGTGTGTGTGTGTGTGTATGTGTGTGTGTGTGTGTGTGTGTGTGTGTGTGTGTGTGTGTGTGTGTGTGTGTGTGTGTGTGTGTGTGTGCGTGTGTGTGCGTGTGTGTGTGTGTGCGGGCTGATTCTGACGAACCGCCTCTCCTGGGCTTGTTGCTCTGTTTACATTGTGTTTGCGGTTAAAGACGTGTGGAAGAAGCGCTTCGCTCCGCCCACCGCCCTCGCGAGCCTCGATTCTCTGATTTTCCCAGCGGGGCCCTGAACGCAGCGCCAGGAGCCAGACTGCCTTCACATTGTTACCGGAGGTTTGTTCCGCCGGAGCAGCGAGCCTTTCTGCAGAGCCGAGCCGAGCCGAGCCGAGCCGAGCCGAGCCCAGCCCGGGGCACCTGGCACCTGGCTCCCGCACCGACCGCCTGTAACCCCCCCACCCCCCCGCCGGGAAGCACCGGGGCTGCGGGGACCCCCCCCCCTTCAATACACCGCTTTCCTGCGGAGGAGGAAGAGGAGGAAGAGGAGGAGGAGGAGCAGGAGGAGCAGGAGCAGGAGCAGGAGGAGCAGGGAGCTCCTCGGACCACCGGAGAGCAAGGTGGGTCCGGACCCGGGGGAACCGGGGGGAGGAGGAGGGAGGAGGGAGGGGTGGGGGGGACACCTGTCCGGGTCCGCCCGGGTCATTCTGAGGCTGGGAGGAGGAGGAGGAGGGGCTCCGGTGGGGGGGGGGGGGGTGTCTCCCGGGATACACCGAGAGCCCCCCCCCTCGGTTCTGTTTGCATGCCTCACCGGCACCGAGCAGAACCGGAGGAAACACCGGAGAGGCTGGAGGGTCCACATTGTCCTGGTCTGGTCCTGGTCTGGTCCTGGTCTGGTCCTGGTCTGGTTCTGGTCTGGTCCTGGTCTGGTCCTGGTCTGGTTCTGGTCTGGTCCTGGTCTGGTCCTGGTCTGGTCCGGTCCTGTCCTGGTCTGGTTCTGGTCTGGTTCTGGTCTGGTTCTGGTCTGGTCCTGGTCTGGTCCTGGTCTGGTCCGGTCCTGTCCTGGTCTGGTTCTGGTCTGGTTCTGGTCTGGTTCTGGTCTGGTTCTGGTCTGGTCCTGGTCTGGTTCTGGTCTGGTCCTGGTCTGGTCCTGGTCTGGTTCTGGTCTGGTCCTGGTCTGGTCCTGGTCTGGTCCGGTCCTGTCCTGGTCTGGTTCTGGTCTGGTTCTGGTCTGGTTCTGGTCTGGTCCTGGTCTGGTCCTGGTCTGGTCCGGTCCTGTCCTGGTCTGGTTCTGGTCTGGTTCTGGTCTGGTCCTGGTCTGGTCCTGTCCTGGTCTGGTTCTGGTCTGGTTCTGGTCTGGTCCAGTCCGAAATGTCCCTCCTGAGTCCTCATCCGCCTTTACCTGAACCTCCTGGAGGACGTCACGGGGGGAAGGAGAGGAGGTAGGAGGCTTCCTGAAGGAGTTAGGAGAGGAGGTAGGAGGCTTCCTGAAGGAGTTAGGAGAGGAGGTAGGAGGCTTCCTGAAGGAGTTAGGAGAGGAGGTAGGAGGCTTCCTGAAGGAGTTAGGAGAGGAGGTAGGAGGCTTCCTGAAGGAGTTAGGAGAGGAGGTAGGAGGCTTCCTGAAGGAGTTAGGAGAGGAGGTAGGAGGCTTCCTGAAGGAGTTAGGAGAGGAGGTAGGAGGCTTCCTCAAGGAGCTAGGAGAGGAGGTAGGAGGCTTCCTCAAGGAGTTAGGAGAGGAGGTAGGAGGCTTCCTGAAGGAGTTAGGAGAGGAGGTAGGAGGCTTCCTGAAGGAGTTAGGAGAGGAGGTAGGAGGCTTCCTGAAGGAGTTAGGAGAGGAGGTAGGAGGCTTCCTGAAGGAGTTAGGAGAGGAGGTAGGAGGCTTCCTCAAGGAGTTAGGAGAGGAGGTAGGAGGCTTCCTGAAGGAGTTAGGAGAGGAGGTAGGAGGCTTCCTCAAGGAGCTAGGAGAGGAGGTAGGAGGCTTCCTCAAGGAGTTAGGAAAGGAGTTAGGAGGCTTCCTAAAGGAGCTAGGAAAGGAGTTAGGAGGCTTCCTGAAGGAGTTAGGAGAGGAGGTAGGAGGCTTCCTGAAGGAGTTAGGAGGCTTCCTAAAGGAGTTAGGAAAGGAGTTAGGAGGCTTCCTGAAGGAGTTAGGAAAGGTGTTAGGAGGCTTCCTGAAGGAGTTAGGAAAGGAGTTAGGAGGCTTCCTAAAGGAGCTAGGAAAGGAGTTAGGAGGCTTCCTAAAGGAGTTAGGAAAGGTGTTAGGAGGCTTCCTGAAGGAGTTAGGAAAGGAGTTAGGAGGCTTCCTAAAGGAGCTAGGAAAGGAGTTAGGAGGCTTCCTAAAGGAGTTAGGAAAGGAGTTAGGAGGCTTCCTAAAGGAGTTAGGAAAGGTGTTAGGAGGCTTCCTGAAGGAGTTAGGAAAGGAGTTAGGAGGCTTCCTAAAGGAGCTAGGAAAGGAGTTAGGAGGCTTCCTGAAGGAGTTAGGAGGCTTCCTAAAGGAGTTAGGAAAGGAGTTAGGAGGCTTCCTGAAGGAGTTAGGAAAGGAGTTAGGAGGCTTCCTAAAGGAGCTAGGAAAGGAGTTAGGAGGCTTCCTGAAGGAGTTAGGAGGCTTCCTAAAGGAGTTAGGAAAGGAGTTAGGAGGCTTTCTGAAGGAGTTAGGAAAGGTGTTAGGAGGCTTCCTGAAGGAGTTAGGAAAGGAGTTAGGAGGCTTCCTAAAGGAGTTAGGAAAGGAGTTAGGAGGCTTCCTAAAGGAGTTAGGAAAGGTGTTAGGAGGCTTCCTGAAGGAGTTAGGAGGCTTCCTAAAGGAGCTAGGAAAGGAGTTAGGAGGCTTCCTGAAGGAGTTAGGAAAGGTGTTAGGAGACTTCCTAAAGGAGTTAGGAGGCTTCCTAAAGGAGCTAGGAAAGGAGTTAGGAGGCTTCCTGAAGGAGTTAGGAAAGGTGTTAGGAGGCTTCCTAAAGGAGTTAGGAGGCTTCCTGAAGGAGTTAGGAAAGGTGTTAGGAGGCTTCCTAAAGGAGTTAGGAGGCTTCCTAAAGGAGTTAGGAAAGGAGTTAGGAGGCTTCCTGAAGGAGTTAGGAAAGGTGTTAGGAGGCTTCCTAAAGGAGTTAAGGAAAGGTGTTAGGAGGCTTCCTAAAAGAGATAGGAAAGGAGTTAGGAGACCAGGTTCTCTGGTCTTGGGTCCAGCTCCACTAACACCAGACCCCCCCCCCTCCCCCCCCTCTAGTTCCCCGCCCGCCCGGCCTGGTTGGGAACCATGTGTTGGAGGCCCGGCGGCCGCGCCGCCCAGACCGGCGCCTGGTGAGGGGGGATGGTGGGCGGAGCCTGAGGAAGAAGGGCGGAGCCTGAGGAAGAAGCGGAGGAACGTCCTGGACAACATGACGGTGTTCAACCCGGAGAGGGTGGAGGACTCGTACGAGATGGGGGACGAGCTGGGCAGGTGAGCTCCGCCTCCACATCGTTCTGTCACACGTTCCCTGAACTACTGCTGTACGAGGGAACCTCGGTTCTATAGGAGGGAACCTAGAACCCGGTGCAGCAGGAAGTAGAACTGAAGCCGAGGACGTAGAATCAAAGTTTACTGAAGAGACGTGAGATAAGAAACGTGTTGAACTGATGCAAAGGGACGGGAAAGACAAATCAGATTCAAAGGAACTTTAAGAGTGAATTATAAGGGAACCGGAAAAGAAGGAAGTTCCTCTCAGGTCAACATGGAACTTTGTCAGGAACCATAAAGCTTCGTGAAAAAGGGAAGTAAAATAAGGTGACGGAGGAAATTAAAGTGACACGACCGCCGTTGTCAGGGAACCAACACTGTGGTGAGGGAACACTGGTGAGGGAACACGTGGTGAGGGAACACTGTGCTGAGGGAACACGTGGTGAGGGAACACTGGTGAGGGAACACTGTGGTGAGGGAACACTGTGGTGAGGGAACATGTGGTGAGGGAACACTGGCGAGGGAACACGTGGTGAGGGAACACTGTGGTGAGGGAACACTGTGGTGAGGGAACACTGGCGAGGGAACACGTGGTGAGGGAACACTGGCGAGGGAACACTGGCGAGGGAACACTGGCGAGGGAACACGTGGTGAGGGAACATGTGGTGAGGGAACACTGGCGAGAGAACACGTGGTGAGGGAACACTGGTGAGGGAACACGTGGTGAGGGAACACTGGCGAGGGAACACTGGTGAGGGAACACGTGGTGAAGGAACACTGTGGTGAGGGAACACTGTGGCGAGGGAACACTGTGGCGAGGGAACACTGGCGAGGGAACACTGTGGCGAAGGAACACTGTGGTGAGGGAACACGTGGTGAGGGAACACTGTGGGGAGTGAACACGTGGTGAGGGAACACTGTGGGGAGTGAACACGTGGTGAGGGAACACTGGCGAGGGAACACTGTGGCGAGGGAACACTGTGGTGAGGGAACACTGTGGGGAGTGAACACGTGGTGAGGGAACACTGGCGAGGGAACACGTGGGGAGGGAACACTGTGGCGAGGGAACACTGTGGTGAGGGAACACGTGGTGAGGGAACACTGTGGGGAGTGAACACGTGGTGAGGGAACACTGGCGAGGGAACACGTGGGGAGGGAACACTGTGGCGAGGGAACACTGTGGTGAGGGAACACTGGCGAGGGAACACTGTGGTGAGGGAACACTGCGGCGAGGGAACACTGGCGAGGGAACACGTGGTGAGGGAACACGTGGTGAGGGAACACTGTGGGGAGGGAACACTGTGGCGAGGGAACACTGTGGTGAGGGAACACTGGCGAGGGAACACTGTGGCGAGGGAACACTGTGGCGAGGGAACACTGCGGCGAGGGAACACTGGCGAGGGAACACGTGGTGAGGGAACACGTGGTGAGGGAACACGTGGTGAGGGAACACTGTGGCGAGGGAACACTGTGGTGAGGGAACACTGGCGAGGGAACACGTGGTGAGGGAACACTGGCGAGGGAACACGTGGTGAGGGAACACTGGCGAGGGAACACTGGCGAGGAAACACTGGCGAGGGAACACTGGCGAGGAAACACTGGCGAGGGAACACTGGCGAGGGAACACGTGGTGAGGGAACACTGTGGTGAGGGAACACTGGCGAGGGAACACGTGGCGAGGGAACACGTGGTGAGGGAACACTGTGGCGAGGGAACACTGTGGCGAGGGAACACTGGCGAGGGAACACGTGGTGAGGGAACACGTGGTGAGGGAACACTGTGGCGAGGGAACACGTGGTGAGGGAACACTGTGGCGAGGGAACACTGTGGCGAGGGAACACTGGCGAGGGAACATGTGGTGAGGGAACACTGTGGCGAGGGAACACTGTGGCGAGGGAACACTGGCGAGGGAACACGTGGTGAGGGAACACTGTGGCGAGGGAACACGTGCTGCTGAGCTCAACTCTTTCTAACAGTGAAAAGTAATGGACGATTTGGTTAAAACAACCCCCCCACAGGTACCAGAACTCCTCTGGTTCAGGGACCCGTTTCCATGACGACGACCAGGAAGCTTTAGCGTTTCCATGGCGACGTCAGGATCACTGAAGGCGTTGCAGTTGCCGCGCTGCGCCAGCAGTTGGCGCCATGTTAGACTGAAGACGAGCCGTGAAGCAGCTCAACTTCAAAGTTTCACCTGCAGCTTTGATGCGCCGACGAAAATCTGCATTCACACGTTTATTACATTTTTTTAACAATTGAGGTATTTTGGTCTCTCCTTTAAGTCGTCGTGAAGCGTTTACCCTCCTTCCTAAGCTATGTTTTAATCATTCTACTCTTCTTTTGACCTGTTTTAGCTTTTCCTCCCCTTTGAAGTTGCTTTGAAGTTGGTTTTTGAAACGACCAGATGATAAAACGGGAAGTTGGCCTGGGAGCCGGGACACGCTGGAGGATGCAGCCGCTGGTGTTGTTGTTGTTGTCCATCTACTGAGCGTGTGCACAGCTACTAGTTACGATGGCGATTCCGGAATGTCTCGTTTCCGCCCGTCTCCACGGCGACGGAGGGTTGTTTGAGCTTTTTCACAAAAGTTGCACCTTGAGAGCCGTTTTCACCCCCAAAAAAGTTGCATCGTTCACCGGCTCTTGTTAACAGACTCCCAACGACGCCACGCAGTGTGTGTGTGTGTGTGTGTGTGTGTGTGTGTGTGTGTGTGCGTGTTTTTACTCGGAATCGTTGCGTGGCAACGGGCCCTTACTTTAGTATTTATGTCGTTAATATTTATTTCACGTGGAACAAGTTAACCATCTATTATTGAAATCTTTCCGGGCACACGGCACTCAGAAACCTGCAGGGACACACACACACACACACACACACACACACACACTGTGTGTGTGTGTGTGTGTGTGTGTGTGTGTGTGTGTGTGTGTGTGTGTGTGTGTGTGATGAGCTCTGATTAATGCAGCCCATAATGCAGTGCTGTTGATGATGAAGAGGAGGAATGTGTGTGTGTGTGTGTGTGTGTGTGTGTGTGTGTGTGTGTGTGTGTGTGTGTGTGTGTGTGTGTGTGTGTGTGTGTGTGTGTGTGTGTGTGTGTGTGTGTGTGTGTGTGTGTGTGTGTGTGTGTGTGTGTGTGTGTGTGACGGAGCTGAAGACGCCGTTTGATGGACGTCTGAGTGTTTCTCTTCCTGCCGATCGTTCTGCTCTGAAAGACTGTAAAAAAACAACAACCCTGTGTGTGTGTGTGTGTGTTGTTTGCGGGGGTGGTGGTGGGTGGAGGGGGGGGTGATGGTGGAGGGGGGGGAGGGAGGGGGATTGGGGTGCTTCACACTGATGGAGGACCAGTAAAGATGCAGAAGTAGATTTTGGCAACAAGTGACTAAAAAACCAACTGGAGAAATGAACGGAGCCGGAATGTGATCAGAATGGAGATCCTGGGGACTTTACTCCATCACCTCCACCTCCACCACCACCATTACCACCACCACCTCCACCTCTATCATCACCACCACCTCCATCACCTCCACCTCAATCATCACTTCCATCACCACCTCCATCACCACCACCATTACCACCACCACCCCCATCACCACCACCACCTCCATCACCACCACCATTACCATCACCACCACCACCTCCATCACCACCACCATTACCACCACCACCTCCATCACCACCACCACCTCCATCACCACCACCATTACCACCACCACCCCCATCACCACCACCACCTCCATCACCACCACCATTACCACCTCCACCTCATCACCTCCACCTCCATCACCTCCACCTCAATCATCACTTCCATCACCACCTCCATCACCACCACCATTACCACCACCACCCCATCACCACCACCACCTCCATCACCACCACCATTACCACCTCCACCTCATCACCTCCACCTCCATCACCACCACCATTACCACCACCACCTCCACCTCTATCATCACCACCACCTCCATCACCTCCACCTCAATCATCACTTCCATCACCACCTCCATCACCACCACCATTACCACCACCATTACCACCACCACCCCCATCACCACCACCACCACCATTACCACCACCACCCCCATCACCACCACCACCTCCATCACCACCACCATTACCACCTCCACCTCATCACCTCCACCTCCATCACCATCACCTCCATCACCACCACCTCCTCCACCACCTCCATCACCTCCACCTCAATCACCACCACCACCACCTCCATCTCCATCACCTCCACCATCACCTCCATCACCACCCCTATCACCACCACCTCCACCTCCATCACCTCCACCTCCATCAAAATATTACATTATTACATTACAGTGTTATTATGTAATAATATTTACAAATAATTGTTACAAAAGGACATTTTGCCTTTGAAGTGTTGCCTTCAGTAACAAACGTTACCAAACAGTGAGTCGCCAGCCGGATGGCGGAGAATCGCTTGTGAAATCCTGGTTCAGGCTTTTAGCTTCGCTATTTTTATTTTCTTTTTCACATTTTTTACTTTTGAGTTCTTTTCTTTTTTTCTGTTTTTCTTCCTTTTTCCTATCTTTTCTATTTTTTATTTTTTTGTCTTTCTCTCTTTTCTCCTTTCCTCCTTTCCTCTTTCCTCTTTCCTTCCTCAGCAGCTTTCAGCCTGGACACTCGGCCATTTTTGAAAATCAGTTTGCAAATAAAACATTTTTAAAAACGTTTTATTTGCGGGAACCGGAGGAAGCAGAAGCTCCTGACGGGTCATGTGGCTTTTTTTTATTTTTTTATTTTTTTTAATTTCTTCTTCTTTCTTCTCTAATCTGCTGTTTCCATGTTGTCATTTGTTTGGACGCCACTGACTCACACACCCGCTTGCTGATTTGTGCTGACAGAGAGACG
>NW_027661963.1:40000-56861 GCF_963422515.1 Blennius ocellaris | reverse complement strand
AGCGGCGCCTCCCCCTTCCTGGGGGACAACAAGCAGGAGACGCTGGCCAACGTCTCGGCGGTGGACTACGCCTTCGACGAGGACTTCTTCAGCGGAACCAGCGTCCTCGCCAAGGACTTCATCGCCCGGCTGCTCGTCAAGGACCCCAAGTACGTCTGTCTGTCTGTCTGTCTGTCTCTGTCTGTCTGTCTGTCTCGTCTCGTCTCGTCTGTCTGTCTGTCTGTCTGTCTGTCTGTCTGTCTGTCTGTCTGTCTCTGTCTGTCTGTCTGTCTGTCTGTCTCGTCTCGTCTCGTCTGTCTGTCTGTCTGTCTGTCTGTCTGTCTGTCTGTCTGTCTGTCTGTCTCTGTCTGTCTCGTCTCGTCTCGTCTGTCTGTCTGTCTGTCTGTCTGTCTGTCTGTCTGTCTGTCTGTCTGTCTGTCTGTCTGTCTCGTCTCGTCTCGTCTCGTCTCGTCTCGTCTCGTCTCGTCTGTATGTCTGTCTCATCTCGTCTGTCTTGTCTCGTCTGTCTCGTCTGTCTCGTCTGTCTGTCTCGTCTCGCCTCATCTCTCTGTCTTGTCTCACCTCGCCTCGTCTCGTCTCGTCTCGTCTCGTCTATATTGTCTGTCTCGTCTCGTCTCGTCTGTCTGTCTGTCTGTCTTGTCTCGTCTGTCTTGTCTCGCCTCGTCTCGTCTATATTGTCTCGTCTGTCTTGTCTCGCCTCGTCTCGTCTTGCCTCGTCTGTCTCCACTGGTGGTTTTATTTTGACAGTCACCGTAATAACAATCCAACTTGGTAGTTTTATTTTGACAGTCACCATGGTAACAACAGTGTGTGTGTGCAGGAAGAGGATGACCATCCAGGACAGTCTGCAGCATCCCTGGATCAAGGTAGGACATTACTCTGCTCACTGGGGATTACTCTGCTCACTGGGGATTACTCTGCTCACTGGGATTACTCTGCTCACTGGGGATTACTCTGCTCACTGGGGATTACTCTGCTCACTGAGGATTACTCTGCTCACTGGGGATTACTCTGCTCACTGGGGATTACTCTCTGACAGGAATTAAGTTTCTCAGAAACTTGTGGTTTTGTTTCCTGTTATTTTCTTTTGATCTTTTATTTTCTTTAATTTGTTTTGTTAATTCTAGTTACTTTTGTTTAATTTAATTGTTTTCTCATTTTTGCTTATTTATCTTTAGTGTAATTATTGTTATTTTCTATTATTTAGTTTTATGTATTTGTTTTATTTCTATTTATTTGTGTCTTATTTATTGTGTTAATAATATTGTTTTAATGCGTGTGTGTGTGTGTGTGTGTGTGTGTGTGTGTGTGTGTGTGTGTGTGTGTGTGTGTGTGTGTGTGTGTGCAGCCCACAGACACCCAGCAGGCTCTGAGCAGGAAGGAGTCGGCCGTCAACATGGAGAAGTTCAAGAAGTTTGCTGCTCGCAGGAAGTGGAAGGTGAGCTTCACTTCCTGTTTACACACACACACACACACACACACACACACACACACACACACACACACACGTGTTATCAATAATCCAGATCAATTAATGTCGTATTTTTCTCTGACGATAACGACCCCATTATATTTTAGTTTGGGTGTCACTGAAAACACAACTTTTATTTTGACAGTCACCGTAATAACAATCCAACTTGGTGGTTTTATTTTGACAGTCAACTCAGTTACAGTTAGTTACAGTTACAGTTAGTTACAGTTGCAGTTACAGTTAGTTACAGTTACAGTTAGTTACAGTTACAGTTAGTTACAGTTACAGTTAGTTACAGTTAGTTAGTTACAGTTACAGTTAGTTACAGTTGCAGTTACAGTTAGTTACAGTTACAGTTAGTTACAGTTACAGTTACAGTTAGTTACAGTTACAGTTAGTTACAGTTACAGTTACAGTTAGTTACAGTTACAGTTAGTTACAGTTACAGTTAGTTACAGTTACAGTTAGTTATTAGTTGGTTAAAAACAACCAGAGCAGGAAAATGTGTCCATCTGATGTGACTTGATGTGGAACTGACCTCCTCTTCTCTTCCTCTTCCTCCTCCTCTCCTCCCCTCCTCCCCCCCTCCTCCTCTTCCTCCTCTCCTCTCCCTCCTCCTCCTCCTCTTCCTCTTCCTCTCCTCTCCTCCTCTTCCTCCCCCTCCTCCCCCCCTCCTCCTCCTCCTCTCCTCTCCTCTCCTCTCCTCTCCTCTCCTCTCCTCTCCTCTCCTCTCCTCCTCTTCCTCCCCCTCCTCCCCCCCTCCTCCTCCTCCTCCTCCTCCTCCTCTCCTCTCCTCCTCTCCTCCTCCTCTCCTCCCCCTCCTCTTCCTCTCCCTCCTCCTCCTCCTCCTCCTCCTCCCCCCTCCTCCCCCTCCTCCCCCTCCTCCTCCTCTTCCTCCTCCTCCCCCCTCCTCCTCTTCCTCCTCCTCCCCCCCCCTCCTCTTCCTCCTCTCCTCCCCCTCCTCTTCCTCTCCCTCCTCCTCTTCCTCCTCCCCCCCCCTCCTCCTCCTCCCCCCTCCTCCTCCTCCTCCTCCTCCCCCCCCCCCTCCTCCTCCTCCCCCCCCCCCCTCCTCCTCCTCCTCCTGCAGCAATCAGTGCGTCTCATCTCGTTGTGTAACCGTCTGTCTCGCTCCTTCCTGTCCAGAAGTAACATCAGTGTTTCTCGGAGCGACGACACTCTGGTAAGACCAGCCCCCCCCCCCCCTCAGGCCCCGCCACAATAAGAGCTGCCCTCCCTTCCCTCAGGCCCCGCCACAATAAGAGCTGCCCTCTCTTTCCTCCTCCTGTCGCTCGTATTCAATCCTCCATAATAAATCTCTTAAGGGACAAAAGACCAAGTTTCAGGCGAAACCACTCGAGGTGTGGTTGTGTAACCGTCGACCTCCGCCCAGAGGTCAAAGGTCACGGCGCGTAGCGAAGGAGCCGTCTGCAGACCTCCACGCAGGGCGGCCATCTTTGTTTCCACAGTGGGTCTTTGGCTAAAGTCCAGGAAAGCGTCTCTGTGGTGAGCAGGAGGGAGGAGCGGCTCCCCCCGGAGGCCGCGGCCTGAACTGCAGCGTCGCAGCAGAACTGGCCCGGCGCCCTGCAGGTCAAAGGTCACGTGCAGCTCCTGCAGCGTCGCAGCGGTTCGGCCGTTTGTCGAGTTTTCAACGATAGAATAATTGTTAAATTCAGTTTTTTTGTAATAGTTACAATGGTGGATCTGTTCTAACTGAATTCCTTCTTTTAGGACGAAAAACAAATCTTTTCTGTCAAATATTCACATGATTTCTGTCAGTCGTGTTAATTTAAAGGATTTTTTAAGCTAAAATGACGAGAATTGAATAAAACGCGTAAAATATTGAGGCGATTCATCGAGAATATAAAGTTTTTTTCTGTTAGAATTTGATCTGCAGGAAGAATTTTCTCTCTTTTCCACATTTATTCTCTACATTTACTGGATCGTTGCCAAACAGTCGACAGGAAGTTCAAACAGACGGCGGATTTTCCACCCATTTCAAATTAAAAGCCAACGTTTTTTTATTTGTTTTGCTTGAAAGCAGCTGAACTTTATTGTGGTAATGAGGAGATCAGAGGTGTTGGGTTCCGTCAGCGACAGGAAGTGGGAAGGTGAGGTTCCGTGTGGTTCCGAGGTTCTAAAGCCCACGTTCCCCCCCCCAGGACGAGGAAGACTCCTTCGTGATGAAGGCCATCATCCACGCCATCAACGACGACAACGTTCCAGGTCTGCAGCACCTGCTGGGTTCTCTGAACAGCTACGACGTGAACCAGCCCAACAAGGTGGAACCCCGCTTCTCTAGAACACTGTGGAACAACATAGAACAGAGGAGAACAGCATAGAACAGTGTGGAACAAGATAGAACAGGGTGGAACAACATAGAACAGAGTAGAACAACATATAAAAGTGTGGAACAGAGGAGAACCTCATAGAGCAGAGTAGAACCTCATAGAACAGAGTAGAACCTCATAGAACAGAGTAGAACAGCATAGAACAGTGTAGAGCAGCATAGAACAGAGGAGAACCTCATAGAACAGAGTAGAACAGTGTAGAGCAGAGTAGAACCTCATAGAACAGAGTAGAACCTCATAGAACAGTGTAGAGCAGCATAGAACAGAGAAGAACCTCATAGAACAGAGTAGAACAGTGTAGAGCAGAGTAGAACCTCATAGAACAGAGTAGAACCTCATAGAACAGTGTAGAGCAGCATAGAACAGAGTAGAACCTCATAGAACAGAGTAGAACAGCATAGAACAGTGTAGAGCAGCATAGAACAGAGAAGAACCTCATAGAACAGAGTAGAACAGTGTAGAGCAGAGTAGAACCTCATAGAACAGAGTAGAACCTCATAGAACAGTGTAGAGCAGCATAGAGCAGAGTAGAACCTCATAGAACAGAGTAGAACCTCATAGAACAGAGTAGAACAGTGTAGAGCAGCATAGAACAGAGGAGAACCTCATAGAACAGAGTAGAACAGTGTAGAGAAGAGTAGAACCTCATAGAACAGAGTAGAACCTCATAGAACAGTGTAGAGCAGCATAGAACAGAGGAGAACCTCATAGAACAGAGTAGAACAACATACAACACTGTGGAACAACATGGAACAGAGGGGAACAAGATAGAACAGTGTAGAACAAGATAGAATAGGGTGGAACAACAGAACAGAGTAGAACAACATATAAAAGTGTGGAACAGAGGAGAACCTCATAGAACAGTGTAGAGCAGAGTAGAACCTCATAGAACAAAGTAGAACAACATAGAACAGAGTAGAACCTCAAAGACCAGTGTAGAACCTCATAGACCAGCATGAGGTTCTCCGTGAAGTGAAGCGTTCCGTTGGTTCTTGCAGCACGGGACTCCGCCCCTCCTGATCGCCGCCGGCTGTGGAACGTCCAGATCATGGAGGTTCTGATGAGGAAGGGAGCCGAGATCCAGACCCACGACAAGGTACCGCGTCTGAAACTCCCTGGAGACGAGTCGACTCCTCACTCCCTGAGCCGGGGGGGGGGGCGGAGCCTCCTCACTCCCTGAGCCGGAGGGGGGGGCGGAGCCTCCTCACTCCCTGAGCCGGGGGGGCGGAGCCTCCTCACTCCCTGAGCCGGGGGGGGGGGCGGAGCCTCCTCACTCCCTGAGCCGGGGGGGGGGGCGGAGCCTCCTCACTCCCTGAGCCGGAGGGGGGGGCGGAGCCTCCTCACTCCCTGAGCCGGGGGGGCGGAGCCTCCTCACTCCCTGAGCCGGGGGGGGGGGGGCGGAGCCTCCTCACTCCCTGAACCGGGGGGGGCGGAGCCTCCTCACTCCCTGAGCCGAGGTGGGGGGAGCCTCCTCACTCCCTGAGCCAGGGGGCGGAGCCTCCTCACTCCCTGAACCGGGGGGCGGAGCCTCCTCACTCCCTGAGCCAGGGGGCGGAGCCTCCTCACTCCCTGAACCGGGGGGCGGAGCCTCCTCACTCCCTGAGCCGGGGGGGGGCGGAGCCTCCTCACTCCCTGAACCGGGGGGCGGAGCCTCCTCACTCCCTGAGCCGAGGTGGGCGGAGCCTCCTCACTCCCTGAGCCAGGGGGCGGAGCCTCCTCACTCCCTGAACCGGGGGGCGGAGCCTCCTCACTCCCTGAGCCAGGGGGCGGAGCCTCCTCACTCCCTGAGCCGGGGGGGCGGAGCCTCCTCACTCCCTGAACCGGGGGGCGGAGCTAATCTCTGCCTCTTGTTCTGCTGAAACCTCCAGAGCGGCGCCAACGCCGTCTACTACGCCGCCAGACATGGACACCTGGAGACCCTGAGGTTCCTGCAGGACAAAGACTGTCCTCTGGACGTCCAGGACAAGGTGACACACACACACACACACACACACACACACACACACACACACACACACACACACACACACACACACACACACACACACACACACACACACACACACACACACACACACACACACAGAAGCATGACTGAAATGATGAGATTGTCGTTGGACACCTGGAGGGAGAACTGGAGCTTTTATCAGCTCACTGCTGTTGCCATAGAAACTGCTGCTGCAGAGTGTGTGTGTGTGTGTGTGTGTGTGTGTGTGTGTGTGTGTGTGTGTGTGTGTGTGTGTGCAGCATGCTGAATGGAGATGTTCCTCTCCTTGCCTCACCTCCACCCACTCTTGTTTCACTCTGCTCCACCTTTTGCTTCACCTCACCCCGCCCCCCGCTCCACCCTCATCCCACCCTCGCTCCGCCCTCACCCTGCCCTCGCTCCACCCTCACCCCACCCTTGCTCCACCCTCGCTCCACCCTTGCTCTGCCCTCACCCCACCCTCGCTCCACCCTCATCCCACCCTTGCTCTGCCCTCACCCCACCCTTGCTCCACCCTCATCCCACCCTTGCTCTGCCCTCACCCCACCCTCGCTCCACCCTCATCCCACCCTCGCTCCACCCTCATCCCACCTTCGCTCCACCCTCACCCCACCCTCGCTCCGCCCTCATCCCACCCTCGCTCCACCCTCATCCCACCTTCGCTCCACCCTCATCCCACCCTCGCTCCACCCTCATCCCACCTTCGCTCCACCCTCACCCCACCCTCGCTCCGCCCTCACCCCGCCCTCGCTCCACCCTCACCCTGCCCTCGCTCCACCCTCACCCCACCCTCGCTCCACCCTCATCCCACCTTCGCTCCACCCTCATCCCACCCTCGCTCCACCCTCATCCCACCCTCACCCCGCTCTCGCTCCACCCTCATCCCACCTTCGCTCCACCCTCATC
The DNA here is from genome assembly GCF_963422515.1 of Blennius ocellaris. Lineage (NCBI taxonomy): Eukaryota > Metazoa > Chordata > Actinopteri > Blenniiformes > Blenniidae > Blennius > Blennius ocellaris. The sequence goes on along the minus strand of NW_027661963.1, from coordinate 50,149 downwards.
CCACCTTCGCTCCACCCTCACCCCGCCCTCGCTCCACCCTCATCCCACCTTCGCTCCGCCCTCACCCCACCCTCGCTCCACTCTCACCCCACCCTTGCTCCACCCACCCTCCGCCCCCGACAGTTTAGTGTTGTAGTTGTGGAGTTCTCCTCCTCCAGGTCGTAGTTTGACCAGTTTTGTCCTCCAGTCGGGGGAAACGCCGCTCCATGTGGCGTCTCGCTACGGGAACGTGGACGTGGTGAGCTTCCTGTGTAGCGTCCGGGCGAACCCCAACCTGTCTGACCGGGTGAGCACGCACACACACACACACACACACACACACACACACACACACACACACACACACTGACGGAGTGATGCCCCGCCCCCTGCAGGAGCAGGAGACGCCGCTGCACTGCGCCGCCTGGCACGGCTACTCGGCGGTGGCGAGGGCGCTCTGCCAGGCCGGCTGCAACGTGGACGCCAAGAACCGCGAGGGCGAGTCGGCGCTGCTCACCGCCGCGGCGCGCGGCTTCGTGGACATCGTGGAGTGTCTGGTGGACCAGGGGGCGGAGCTAGAGGCCACCGACAAGGTGAGCCGGCGACGCCCACCACGGTTGCACCTGCTTGTTCTTTTACTTCAACAAGTTTCCTTTGTCTTCATCACCTCAAAGCGAGGAACCCGTTTCCACGACAACGTTAGTTAGCATGCCGGGCCACGGGGGGGGGGGGGGGGCTGTTCTCACTGTCGCCTCGTCAAAACATCGTTCGTCTGATTCGGCTATAAATTGTAGAGTTTATAATCAGTGGCTCCGCCCACATCCAGGCTCGTCCTGCTGAGTCCTTCTGTTTGGTTCTGAGTCGTTCTGTTCAGTTTCGAGTCGGTTCCGAGTCGTTCTGTTCAGTTTCAAGTCGGTTCCGAGTCGTTCTGTTCAGTTCTGAGTAGTTCTGTTCGGTTCCGAGTCGTTCTGTTCGGTTCAGAGTCATTCTGTTCAGTTTCGAGTCAGTTCTGAGTAGTTCTGTTCAGTTCTGAGTCGTTCTGTTCAGTTCTGAGTCAATCTGTTCAGTTCCGAGTCGTTCTCTTCGGATCCGAGTCGTTCTGTTTGTCCCAAGTCATCCCGAGTCGTTCTGTTTGTCCTGAGTCATTCTTTTTGTCCCGAGTCGTCCCGAGTCGTTCTGTTCGTCCCGAGTCATCCCGAGTCGTTCTGTTCGTCCCGAGTCGTCCCTAGTCGTTCTGTTCGTCCCGAGTCATCCCGAGTCGTTCTGTTTGTCCTGAGTCATTCTTTTTGTCCCGAGTCGTCCCGAGTCGTTCTGTTCGTCCCGAGTCGTCCCGAGTCGTCCCGAGTCGTTCTGTTCGTCCCGAGTCATCCCGAGTCGTTCTGTTCGTCCCGAGTCATCCCGAGTCGTTCTGTTTGTCCTGAGTCATTCTGTTCGTCCCGAGTCGTCCCGAGTCGTTCTGTTCGTCCCGAGTCATCCCGAGTCGTTCTGTTCGTCCCGAGTCATCCCGAGTCGTTCTGTTCGTCCCGAGTCATCCCGAGTCGTTCTGTTTGTCCTGAGTCGTTCTGTTCGTCCCGAGTCGTCCCGAGTCGTTCTGTTCGTCCCGAGTCGTCCCGAGTCGTCCCGAGTCGTTCTGTTCGTCCCGAGTCATCCCGAGTCGTTCTGTTCGTCCCGAGTCATCCCGAGTCGTTCTGTTTGTCCTGAGTCGTTCTGTTCGTCCCGAGTCGTCCCGAGTCGTTCTGTTCGTCCCGAGTCATCCCGAGTCGTTCTGTTCGTCCCGAGTCATCCCGAGTCGTTCTGTTCGTCCCGAGTCATCCCGAGTCGTTCTGTTCGTCCCGAGTCATCCCGAGTCGTTCTGTTTGTCCTGAGTCGTTCTTTTTGTCCCGAGTCGTCCCGAGTCGTTCTGTTCGTCCCGAGTCGTCCCGACTCGTCCCGGTGTTGTCCTGACGTAGCGTGGTCTCTCCAGGACGGCCACACGGCGCTCCACCTGGCCGTGCGGCGCTGCCAGGTGGAGGTGGTCCGCTGCCTCCTCAGACGCCACTGTCACCTGGACCGGCAGGATCGCCATGGCAACACGCCGCTACACATCGCCTGCAAGGACGGCAACCTGCCCGTCGTCATGGCGATCTGCAGCGCCAAGGCCAACCTGGAGCTCCCCAACAAGGTGGGTACCTCTCTCTCTCTCTCTCTCTCTCTCTCTCTGTCTCTCTCTCTCTCTCTCTCTCTGTCTCTCTCTGTCTCTCTCTGTCTCTGTCTCTCTCTCTCTCTCTCTGTCTCTCTGTCTCTGTCTCTCTCTCTTTCTGTCTCTCTCTTTTTTTAATCAAGTTTAAACTTTGACTAATTTCAACACTTTAGAAATATTTCCAGTTTAAACTCTGAACGAAGACGAAACTAAAACGTCTCTTGAAACGAGTTCCAGTTGAAAGAGAACGATCCTCTATGAATCTTCACCTCCGTGTCTCTTCCTGTCTTCCTGTCCTCCCATCCTCCCGTCTTCCTGTCCTCCCATCCTCCCATCTTCCCGTCATCATGTCCTCCCGTCCTCCTGTCCTCCCGTCTTCCTGTCTTCCTGTCCTCCCATCGTCCCGTCCTCCTGTCCTCCCGTCTCCCTCTTCCCATCGTCCCGTCCTCCTGTCTCCCTGTCCTCCCATCCTCCCATCTTCCCGTCCTCCCGTCTTCCTGTCCTCCCATCGTCCCGTCCTCCTGTCCTCCCGTCTCCCTCTTCCCATCGTCCCGTCCTCCTGTCTCCCTGTCCTCCCATCCTCCCATCTTCCCGTCCTCCCGTCTTCCTGTCCTCCCATCTTCCCGTCCTCCTGTCCTCCCGTCTTCCTGTCCTCCCATCTTCCCGTCCTCCCGTCCTCCTGTCCTCCCTCCTCCTGTCCTCCCATCCTCCTGTCCTCCTGTCCTCCCGTCTTCCTGTCCTCCCATCTTCCTGTCCTCCCGTCTTCCTGTCCTCCCTCCTCTTGCTGTCCTCCCATCCTCCTGTCCTCCCGTCCTCCTGTCCTCCCTCCTCTTGCTGTCCTCCCGTCCTCCTGTCCTCCCGTCTTCCCATTCTCCCGTCTTCCTGTCCTCCCATCTTCCCGTCCTCCTGTCCTCCCGTCTTCCTGTCCTCCCTCCTCTTGCTGTCCTCCCGTCCTCCTGTCCTCCCGTCTTCCTGTCCTCCCTCCTCCTGTCCTCCCATCCTCCTGTCCTCCCGTCTTCCTGTCCTCCCATCTTCCTGTCCTCCCTCCTCTTGCTGTCCTCCCATCCTCCTGTCCTCCCGTCTTCCTGTCCTCCCTCCTCTTGCTGTCCTCCCATCCTCCTGTCCTCCCGTCCTCCTGTCCTCCCTCCTCCTGTCCTCCCATCCTCCTGTCCTCCCATCCTCCTGTCCTCCCTCCTCCTGTCTTCCCGTCCTCCTGTCCTCCCTCCTCCTGTCCTCCCATCCTCCTGTCCTCCTGTCCTCCCGTCTCCGTCCTCAGTTTGGCCGGACGCCGCTCCACCTGGCCTCCAGCAACGGGAGCCTGGAGGTCGTCCGCCATCTTTGCCTGGTCGGCGCCAACATCGACGCCGTGGCCAACGTAAGCTGGACGTCGTCTTTTCTTCCTTTGGAGACATAAACGATTCCGCTTTGTGGACTGGGACGGTTTTGTCTCTGTGTGAGAGCTGGACGAGTCGCTCTGAGATCGTGTTGCAGCTCAGCTCATGGCGATGTTTAACGTCTTTACAGATTTAGTTCTACAGAAAATGTTTATGTTGTTTAGAAAATAATAAAGTATTTTATTACTGTGAAAAGCTTTGGACATGAATCCTGGTCTCTCCTGCTGCGTCCTGCCGCCCCCTGCTGGCCGCTCGGGGTCCTGCAGGCCGTCATCAGCTCAGACTGGACACTTTTCTGCTTTTTAGATTTTTAAACTCGAACGAGACGCCGAATCAAAACGTCTGTCTTGTGTTTGTCCCCCGTCAGGACGGGAAGACGGCGGAGGACATGGCCGCCGCCGAGCAGCACCAACCCATCGTCTCTCTGCTGGCGAGGCTGAAGAAGGTGAAGCTCCAATGTTCTTTATTTCCTCAACCTGCTTCTCACCGTCGTTTACAAACAACCAGTGGTTGTCTGGGGTTACGAAGTGATGGAGACAATCTGTTTCCACGGCAACGTCTTGAGTGAAGGAAAAGAAAAGATGTGAGTTCATCCTCAAGTTAATCCAGAACAGACGACCAGAGTTAATCCTGAAGTTAATCTAGAACAGACGACCAGAGTTAATCCTGAAGTTAATCTAGAACAGACAGCCTGAGTTAATCCTGAAGTTAATCTAGAACAGACGGCCAGAGTTAATCCTGATGTAAATCTAGAACAGACGACCAGAGTTAATCCTGAAGTTAATCTAGAACAGACAGCCTGAGTTAATCCTGAAGTTAATCTAGAACAGACGACCAGAGTTAATCCTGAAGTTAATCTAGAACAGACGACCAGAGTTAATCCTGAAGTTAATCTAGAACAGACAGCCTGAGTTAATCCTGAAGTTAATCTAGAACAGACGGCCAGAGTTAATCCTGATGTAAATCTAGAACAGACGACCAGAGTTAATCCTGAAGTTAATCTAGAACAGACGACCAGAGTTAATCCTGAAGTTAATCTAGAACAGACAGCCTGAGTTAATCCTGAAGTTAATCTAGAACAGACGACCAGAGTTAATCCTGAAGTTAATCTAGAACAGACAGCCTGAGTTAATCCTGAAGTTAATCTAGAACAGACGGCCAGAGTTAATCCTGATGTAAATCTAGAACAGACGACCAGAGTTAATCCTGAAGTTAATCTAGAACAGACGACCAGAGTTAATCCTGAAGTTAATCTAGAACAGACGACCAGAGTTAATCCTGAAGTTAATCTAGAAGACATAAAAGTAGAATTAAAATAGTAAAAGTGTGTGAACCAGTGATGAGATGAAGCAGATCAAAGACACATGATGAAAGCAGTGGTGGATCAGTGAACCTTTGGTTTCCGTGGCGACCGGTGCCTCGCGCTCTACCGGGTGTAGCTCTATAGCTCTGGCTTCCTGTGTCTCCGCCCGCAGGACAACCACAAGCTGAGCTACGTCCAGCAGCTGCGTCCGTCCCAGGGCGTCCAGCCCCGCATCAAGCTGAAGCTGCTGGGCCACAGCGGCTCGGGGAAGAGCAGCCTGCTGGAGTCCCTACGGTGTGGCCTCCTGCGCAGCTTCTTCAGGAGGAGGCGCAGCCGCATGGCCAACGCCACGCGACACCCCAACTCCCCCGCCAGCTCCAAACCCGCCGGTACGCCTCGGCTAACCCTGAAGTTAATCTGGAAGAGAAAACTAGAGTTAATCCTCAAGTTAATCTGGAAGAGAAAACTAGAGTTAATCTAGAACAGACAACCAGAGTTAATCTAGAACAGATGGCCAGAGTTAATCAAGAAGATACAACCTGAGTTAGTCTAGAAGATACAACCTGAGTTAATCTAGAACAGACAACCAGAGTTAATCTAGAACAGACAACTAGAGTTAATCTAAAACAGACAACCAGGGTTAATCTAGAAGAGACAACCTGAGTTAATCTAAAACAGACAACCAGGGTTAATCTAGAAGAGACAACCAGAGTTAATCTAGAACAGACAACTAGAGTTAATCTAAAACAGACAACCAGGGTTAATCTAGAAGAGACAACCAGAGTTAATCTAGAACAGACAACTAGAGTTAATCTAAAACAGACAACCAGGGTTAATCTAGAAGAGACAACCTGAGTTAATCTAGAACAGACAACCTGAGTTAATCTAGAACAGACAGCCAGAGTTAATCTAGAAGAGACGGCCAGAGTTAATCTAGAACAGACAGCCAGAGTTAATCTAGAAGAGACGGCCAGAGTTAATCTAGAACAGACAACCAGAGTTAATCTAGAAGAGACGGTCAGAGTTAATCTAGAAGAGACAACCTGAGTTAATCTAGAAGAGACAACCTGAGTTAATCTAGAACAGACAGCCAGAGTTAATATAGAACAGACGACCAGAGTTAATCTAGAACAGACAGCCAGAGTTAATCAAGAAGATACAACCTGACTTAATCTAGAACAGACGACCTGAGTTAATCTAGAAGAGACAACCTGAGTTAATCTAGAAGACACAACCTGTGTTAATCTCGAACAGACAACCTGAGTTAATCTAGAAGAGACAACCTGAGTTAATCTAGAAGAGACAACCTGAGTTAATCTCGAACAGACAACCTGAGTTAATCTAGAACAGACAACCAGAGTTAATCTAGAACAGACAACCAGAGTTAATCTCGAACAGACAACCAGAGTTCATCTAGAACAGACAACCAGAGTTAATCTAGAACAGACAACCAGAGTTAATCTAGAAGATACAACCTGAGTTAATCCCGAACAGACAACCAGAGTTCATCTCGAACAGACAACCAGAGTTCATCTAGAACAGACAACCAGAGTTAATCTAGAACAGACAACCAGAGTTAATCTAGAAGATACAACCTGAGTTAGTCTAGAACAGACAACCAGAGTTAATCTAGAAGATACAACCTGAGTTAGTCTAGAACAGACAACCAGAGTTAATCTAGAAGAGACGACCTGAGTTTAATCCTGAAGTTAATCTAGAACAGACGACAGAGTTAACCCTCAGTGGTGTACGTGGTGCGATGGCGCCCCCCGGTGGTCAGAGGTCAACCAGTGAATTTCCCAGAGGTTGGCTAGCAGATGTAGCGGGTGACGTAGCGGGTGACGTAGCGGTGTTCCTCAGTGTCGTCCAGCATCTCCAGCTTGTACCCGGGCTGTGAGAACGTGAGCGTGAGGAGCCGCAGCATGATGTTTGAGCCTCGCCTGACCAGAGGCGTCCTGGAGGTTTTCTCCCCGCCGCCGCACGCCGCCGCCGCCGCCGCCGACGAGCAGGCCACCAGGGCCATTGACATCCAGCAGGCCAGCATCCACGGTGAGACCCCGCCCCCCCCTCTCCCCCCTCCCCCGTCCTCCCCCTGCCCCTCCTGAAGCCCCGCCTCCTGGCTGTGTGCAGGCGTGGGCGACTTCAGCGTGTGGGAGTTCTCGGGGAACCCGGCGTTCCACTGCTGCTACGACCACTTCGCCGCCAACGACCCGACGGCGCTCCACCTGCTGACCTTCAGCCTGGAGGAGCCGTACGAGACGCAGCTCAACACCGTCACCTACTGGCTGCACCTGCTGAAGGCCCTCACCCTGCCGCTGCTGCCCATCGGTACTGAACACACTGGACACACTGGATATTGAACACACTGGATACTGAACACACTGGATACTGAATACTGAACACACTGGATACTGAACACACTGGATACTGAACACACTGGATACTGACTGAACACACTGGATACTGAACACACACACACACACACATACACACTGAATACTGAACACTGGATACTGAACACACACACACACACACACACACTGAATACTGAACACACTGAATACTGAACACACTGGATACTGACTGAACACACTGGACACACTGAATATTGAACACACTGGACACTGACTGAACACACTGGATACTGAACACACTGAATACTGAACACACTGGATACTGACTGAACACACTGGACACACTGAATATTGAACACACTGGACACTGACTGAACACACTGGATACTGAACACACACACACACACACACACTGAATACTGAACACACTGGATACTGAACACACTGGATACTGACTGAACACACTGGACACACTGAATATTGAACACACTGGACACTGACTGAACACACTGGATACTGAACACACACACACACACACACACACTGAATACTGAACACACTGAATACTGAACACACTGGATACTGACTGAACACACTGGACACACTGAATATTGAACACACTGGACACTGACTGAACACACTGGATACTGAACACACACACACACACACACACTGAATACTGAACACACTGGATACTGAACACACTGGATACTGAATACTGAACACACTGGATACTGAACACACTGAATACTGAACACACTGGATACTGACTGAACACACTGGATACTGAACACACACACACACACACATACACACTGAATACTGAACACTGGATACTGAACACACACACACACACACACTGAATACTGAACACACTGAATACTGAACACACTGGATACTGACTGAACACACTGGACACACTGAATATTGAACACACTGGACACTGACTGAACACACTGGATACTGAACACACACACACACACACACTGAATACTGAACACACTGAATACTGAACACACTGGATACTGACTGAACACACTGGACACACTGAATATTGAACACACTGGACACTGACTGAACACACTGGATACTGAACACACTGAATACTGAACACACTGGATACTGACTGAACACACTGGATACTGAACACACACACACACATACACACTGAATACTGAACACTGGATACTGAACACACACACACACACACACACACACTGAATACTGAACACACTGAATACTGAACACACTGGATACTGACTGAACACACTGGACACACTGAATATTGAACACACTGGACACTGACTGAACACACTGGATACTGAACACACACACACACACACACACTGAATACTGAACACACTGGATACTGAACACACTGGATACTGAATACTGAACACACTGGATACTGAACACACTGAATACTGAACACACTGGATACTGACTGAACACACTGGATACTGAACACACACACACACACACATACACACTGAATACTGAACACTGGATACTGAACACACACACACACACACACACACACACTGAATACTGAACACACTGAATACTGAACACACTGGATACTGACTGAACACACTGGACACACTGAATATTGAACACACTGGACACTGACTGAACACACTGGATACTGAACACACACACACACACACACTGAATACTGAACACACTGAATACTGAACACACTGGATACTGAATACTGAACACACTGGATACTGAACACACTGAATACTGAACACACTGGATACTGACTGAACACACTGGACACACTGAATACTGAACACACTGGATACTGACTGAACACACTGGACACACTGAATACTGAACACACTGGATACTGAATACTGAACACACTGGATACTGAACACACTAGATGCTGAACACACACACACACTGAATACTGAACACACCGGATACTGACTGAACACACTGGACACACTGGATACTGAACACTGAACACACACGCACACACACACACACATACACACACACACACACAGACACTGAATACTGCACACACTGGATACTGAACACACACACACACACTGAACACACGCACACACTGAACACACTCACACACACACACACTGAACACACACAGACACTCACTGAACACACACACACACACACACACACACACACACACACACACACACACACACACACACACACACACACACATGAAACGCTCCAGAAGAAAAATTAAAAATAGAAACAGAAAAACATTTGAAAAAACGAATTAAAAGAAAAGGAACATAAGAATAAAACGAAAAGAGAAGAAAAGAAAGGTAACGACCAAGAACATGTAGAAATCAGAATCTAAAAACCTTAAAGGCGTCTCGTTTCTAGAAACGTCTCTGGAACCTTTTAGATCCTCGGTTCCGTAAAGTTCCTCATAGAAGAGCAACGACTAGAACAAACCTGCTGGGTCACACCTGAGCCTTCACTGTGTGTGTGTGTGTGTGTGTGTGTGTGTGTGTGTGTGTGTGTGTGTGTGTGTGTGTGTGTGTGTGTGTGTGTGTGTGTGTGTGTGTGTGTGTGTGTGTGTGTGTGTGTGTGTGTGTGTGTGTGTGTGTGTGTGTGTGTGTGTGTGTGTGTGTGTGCAGCGTTCGCCGGCCGCCTGCAGCACCCCCTGGTGGTCGTTCTGGTGGCGACGCACGCCGACCTGGCCGACGTTCCGCGAGCTTTTTCTGGAGAGTTCATCTACGACAAAGAACGAGCGCTGCTGAGGGAGGTGAAGAACAGGTGAGGACGGAGAACGCTGTAGAACGTTGCTGCAGAACACCGCTGTAGAACGTTGCTGCAGAACGCCGCTGTAGAACGTTGCTGCAGAACACCGCTGTAGAACGTTGCTGCAGAACGCCGCTGTAGAACGTTGCTGCAGAACACCGCTGTAGAACGTTGCTGCAGAACGCCGCTGTAGAA